>NW_022060260.1:3397500-3697500 GCF_007364275.1 Archocentrus centrarchus
GGAAGTTCTTTTTGTGGTTTCCATGATGAGGGAGTTTGAAAAAAATCTCTTTTGTGCCTGCTGCTAGCACTTGTTGGCGCTTTCTTCTTTGATTTCCAACTTTGACGTCCCATGATTCATATCCTGCTAAAGAGCCCCCTGGTGGTTAAAGAAAAATCCACAGAAACGCCGCACCGGGCTATAAGCCGCATGGTTCAAAACGTGGGAAAAAAGTAGCGGCTTATAGTCCGAAAAATACGGTAAATTGTTTCTATACATTCATAATTGGGGCATTTGCAATAATGCACATGCAAAAATCCTGGACGGCATTCCTTCTGTCTGCTTGTTTTCAGCCATCTTACAGTGACTGAGCAATATTTTTAAAACACTTTTTCAGCCTAGATTCAGAAGAATTTAGAACAATAATCTGGTTGTATTAAAGTATTTTAGGTCAACAACCACATGAGTGCTTATGCTCTGTGATACAACCAATAAACAATAAAATAATAATGTGCACATATGAAAATGAATGTGGTAGAATACAGCCTCTCCTACGAACCTTTAGGTATTCTGACTATAAAGTTCAGTTCCCTATGGGCTGGGTCTCACCATGCATTGAAAATGGAAATCTTCTATGGGTCTGAAAGTTCTGCAGAAACTCTGGAGTATCTGTTATGACAACTACCTGACATGTGAGTAAGGATACAATAAATTTTATTTATTGTAGAGCTGTTCATGGGTGGAAAAACAAGCAATTGTGAAGCTCAGAGCAGATGGAAAATCAATCAGAGCAATTGCACAAGCATTGGCCATAGCCAGTACAACCATTTGTCCTGAAGAAGTAAGTTGTCACTGGTGTACTAAGTAACAGATGTCAAACAGGTAGACCAAGGAAAACAACAGCAGCTGATGACAGAAACATTGTAAGTGCAGTAAAGAAAGACCCTAAAACAACTGTTAGTGGCATCAGCAACAACCTCCAGAGGGCAGGAGTGAAGGTATCACAATCTACTTTTTGCAGAAAACTTCATGAACAAAAATATAGCGGCCAGTCTGGAATTTGCCAAGAAGTACAGAGATAAGCCTCAGAAATTCTGGGATTTTTTTATGAACTGATGAGACAAAGATTAACCTTTACCAAGATGATGGAACAGCTAAAGTTTGGAGAAAGAAAGGATCTGCTCACGATCCCAAACAAACAAGCTCGTCTGTGAAACACAGATAATGTCATGGCTTGGACTTGCAAGGCTTCTTCTGGGATGGGCTTATTTATTTTCATTGATGATGCTACATATGACAGCAGCAGTACAGTGAACTCAGAAGTTTACAGAAACATTTTGTCAATTTAAAGAAAGATGCAACCAAACTGATTGGGAGATCCTTCATCATGCAGCAAGGTAATGACCCAAAACAGACTGCCAAAACTACATATGAATTCATCTGGGGCGTTAAGTGGAAAGTTTTTGACTGGCCTAGTCAATCCCCCAGACTTAAACCCTATAGAGCATGCAGTTTACCTGCTAAATAGGAGACTGAAAGCAGTAACCTTTTTGCTCACTAGAGTGGGCAAAATGGGTGGGTTCAGACAAAAGGTGTTAACTTCTGAACTGTGAATAAGATCTAGATGTAAAAACCTGGAAATAAACGCTGCAATGTTGATCTTTTGTATCATATTGATTTTTTTTAATGTCAAACCCAAATGTTTTCAGTCTACAGCAAAAATAAGGGCCTTACTGTCCCAATACTTTTGGATTGGAGTGTAATTTTTCGTGTTGAGAGAAGAATTGGCATGTTTTTCATAGGTGCAACCCACATACTCTGCTGCTTAACCCACAAATACATTTTCCTTACAGATGTGGCACTGTTTAAGAGGAAATAAACAGGCTTGCTTGTATAAGATTTATTGCCGAGAAACATTGTTACAAGAAAGAAAGAAATGACCAAACACAAATTTCCTTACTTTTTGTGCTAAGTTTATGTCACAAAATGACAACTTAAAACAGTGTTATAGCAGCTCAGTAGTAGTGGGAGGAAGGGATTAGAATTGTACCACCTATCCTGCAGCTGATAGGAATACAGGGGAACCTACCTTCAGGCTCCCTTCTATCCATCATCATGTCACAGATCTGTGGAATAACCTCGATCTCACAGTTAGACAATTTACATATGTGAAGGTGTCTGATGGCAGCCAGGATAGTTAGAATTTATGTTAAACATACAATAGGTTAATTTAGGCAGCAATATCGCCTATTAGTTTCATTATTTTGTGATTGCAGACATTGTTCTACTCACATTAATGTACAACTAACTTAGGACATGACTTTCTGTCATTCTTTCTTCAATTTCTCAAGTCAATGGAGACTAAAGAAAGAAGATATTGAAAATTTAATTTATGGTAGTGCAATCCCCACAGTTCTGACTACCTTTGCTCTCTTTGTTACCATCTGAATAAACTTCTCTAGTTCTCAGAATGATATTCCAGTGTCATTGCTGTAGATCCTAGTGGTGTGGATCAGTGAATCAATGTCTCGTTCACTCCTGGCATGCAGCTTGATGTTATCCATGTAGAGGAGGTAGCTAATGTTTGCTCCATTCTGTAGTCGGTATCTGTAGCCAGTCTTGTTAGACTGGAGTTCCTGATGAATGCTCTTAGGTTCCTTTTAATCTTGTATAGTTCTAGGCATTCTAGGATCCATGTGCGAGGCATCGAGTCATAGGCTTTCTTGTAGTCAATCCACATGTTTGTCAGTCTTGAGTGACTGCTATAACTACTGGTGCTTTTCTCCTCTCTCTCTCTCTCTCTCTCTCTCTCTCTCTCTCTCTATCTATGTATCTATCTATCTATCTATCTATAAAATATATAAAATCCCAGCTCACCCCTATCGGTGGTCTTTTTGCTCTCCAAGCTTGGGTCCTCTACCAGAGGTCCTGCGCAGTATCTTAGCTATTCCCAGGATTGTGCCCTTCTGGACAGAGGCCTCGGATGTCATTCCAGGAATCTGCTGGAGCCACTCTCCCAGTTTGGGGGTCGTTGCCCTAAGTGTTCCGATTACCATGGGGACCACTGTTACCTTCATCTTCCACATCCTTTCCAGCTCCTCCTACTATTTTGGTCTTCGGACTTCCAGGTCATACTCGGCACAGATGTTCCTGGATACTTTGCCGGCCACTTGGTTATGGCGTTCCATGTATGCCCTTCCTGCTAGCATCTTGCACCCTGCTGTTATATGCTGGATTGTCTCAGGGGCATCATTGCACAGCCTGCACCTGGGGTCTTGCCTGGTGTGGTAGACCCAGTGACGTGCGGTGAGGGTCGTGACTGGTGAGGCACTGACGTCATCACATTAGATTTACAAACATATAGCTTATTCACCATTTGATTGGCAACAGTTGTTTTGTTTAACATTAACATAGTCTGAAGCAAACCTTTTAGCTCCGGTGTTGGTCTTCCTTTAATTATTATCTTCTGCTTAGATTGAAAGTCCAGAAAAGTTTAGAAAATTCTTTCGGTTGAGTTATGTAATCTTCCATGTTGAACATAAGGCCAAGCAACAGGAGAAACTAACTGGCCTTGCTAACTGTTTATGGTAGCTTGCCGCCGAGGAGTCGTAGAGTCCCTGGGATCACCAGCACCCCCTACCATGAGGCATGAGAACTGCGTGCCTCACCTAGTGTCTCTTCGCAGCAGTTTCATGATCGCTTAACACAAGAATGCATTACACACACATACAGTTGTTAATGAAAAAAAAAAAAAAAAACTGCATTATATACACCAGCTAAAATATAGAAATTTAGTTCATATAGTAAAAGTGTTAGAACATTTTAATAGCCACATGCAAAGGGAAAGTAATCCGGTCTCACTGCATAGCATGCCAGCACAGTTAGTAGTCACTGGCAATGAATATACTGAGCCGCACCGCGGATTGCGCAATCCGTGGTGCGGCTCGCCGGGCTGGTGCCTCACCGTTCGTCTCTTAGTATTTGACCGGCAAATGCGAAAATTCAGCGATTTTGAAAAAACTAATCTAAAAATAGTGTAGTTAAATGGAAAAGAACTTTAAAATACAAATCACTGAATGAATATAACCATTTAATTTATTTTTTAATTTTATATTTCCACGATGACAGGTGAGGCCGTGCCTCACCTGCCTCCCCTGACTGCACGTCACTGGGTTGACCTCTACTGATTTTGTGCTTAGAGCATGTTCCTGTGCTGCCATGATTAGTGCCTCTGTGCTGTCTTTCATCCCAGCATTGGCCAGCCATTGGTAGGATTTTTCTATGTCAGCCACTTCTTCTATCTGGTACACGCCATGCAGAGGCCTGTCCTTCCATGATGGTTCCTGTTCTTGCCCCTCTTCTTTCTTGGGTTTCTGCTGCCTGAGGTACTCATTAAGCACGTGATCCTTTGTGGCCATCTTCTTGATGTATTCTTGGATTTTTGTTGTTTCATCTTGGACAGTGGTTCTGACACTCACTAGTCCTCTGCCTCCTTCCTTCCACTTAGTGTACAGTCTCAGGGTGGTTGATTTAGGGTGAAACCTTCCATGCATGGTAAGGCGCTTTCTTGTCTTGACATCAGTGGCTTCTACTTCACCCAGCTTATTATCCCAGCAGGGTATCTGACAACTGGCAGGGTGTAGGTGTTGATAGCCCAGATCTTGTTCTTCCCATTCAGCTGACTCCTTAGGACTTACCTTACTCTTTGCAGGTACTTGTAGCTGTCCTCAGTGTCTGCAATGTTGCCATCTGGTAGTGCAATCCCCTCAGTTCTGACTACTTTTCCTTTTAGTTACCATCTGACTACACTTCTCCAGTCCGAATGACATTCCAATATCATTGCTGTAGACTCTAGTGGTGTGGATCAGTGAATCAATATCTCGTTCACTTCTGGCATACAGCTTGATGTCATCCATGAACAGGAGGTGTCTGATGGTTGCACCATTTCATAGTCAGTATCCGTGAGTTGCCCGTGAGTTCTTGATGAAGGCTCTTAGGGTCCTGTTGATCTTGTACAGTTGTAGGCATTCCAGGATCCGTGTGTGGCATTGAGTCATAGGCTTTCTTGTAGTCAATCCAGGCGGTGCACAGGTTGGTGCCTGTTCAGGGAGGTTGCTGTGGTCTGCTCTTAGATCCACCAGCCACTGAGCATGTAAAAAAGGGTACAGATGTTTTCTCCATTCCATAGTCGCTATCCGTAGCCAGTCTTGTTGATGATCAGGCTGAGGGGGTTCAGGCCTATGCAGAACAGCAGTAGGGACAGAGCATCTCATTGGTAAATCCTGCACTTGACAGTGACTTGTGCAGTTGGCTTGAAGTTTGCCTCAGTGTTGTTCTCCACATCCCCATTGAGTTCCTGATGAAGGCTTGTTGGGGTAATAGCTCTTAGGGTCCTGTTGATTTTTCTAGGCATTCCAGGATCTATGTATGAAGCATCAAGTCATAGGCTTTCTTGTAATCAATCCAGGTGGTTCACAGGTTGGTCAGTCTGGTCTTACAGTCTTGAGTGACTGCTTTAAATACCAGTAGCTGGCTTTTTGCTCCCCTGGTATCTCTGCCAACTCAATCCAGGCAGTGCTTAGGTTGGTCACTCTGGCACTTTTTCCACCAACTGGGTGCCGGTGCCAGTATTTGAACGGTTCAGCATTTTTTCCACCGCAAATTCACTCGGGTTCAATTCCAGTACCACAAGCTAGCTGGTCTCAAACCAAGAACGTGTGATGAAAGTGGCAGAAGGGCGTGACTCTGCCATCTCAACATAAAGTTTTCTACTGCTCTTTCACTGCATGGTGAAACACAAGAAAAGCAATGCGATTTTCATGGCTGTGAGTTAGGTTGGACCCTGAAGTTGCTGCTTTGTATCAGTTCATGTCACAGATAAAAGGACACAAAGTGCGTACTTGTCGTCTTGGTCATAATCACTGTCTATGTATACCTTGTGCTTCACACAGATGCTGCAATAGTTTTGTTTGGACCGTAAAATATGTTCACAGCACAAGAAAGGGAATCGTGTTCTCCCACTTTTGTGCCCTTTGGCTTCTGTGTCCAGACAAGGACCCACCCACACTCATGCGTAAAGGATCAGTTCACAAAGCGCAGTGGAAATGCGGGCCCATTCTTAAGTGTTTCGCAGATTCACTGAAACCAACACCAGCACTGGCACGAGCACCGGCATCTCAGTGGTGGAAATGTAGTATCAGGTATTACAGTCTCGAGTGACTGCTCTATCTATCAGTAGCTGGTGTTTTGCTCCTCTGGTGTTACTGCCAAGTCCTTTCTAGGCTCCACTCATGTATTTAGCCATTTTCCTTTTCATCTTAGCTCTTATGATGCCTGGCAGGAGTTTACATGTTGGTCTGAGGCAGGTTGTTGGCCAGTAGTTGGATGGGACTGGTCCCTTCTGGGGATCCTTGGGGATCAGGACCGTCCAACCTTCAGTTAGCCATTCTGGGTGTGTCATAGCCTCTAGCAGCTGGTTCATTTGTGCTACCAGGTTTCTCATGGAGTGCAGTTAGCTTCTTTATCCTGTAGGTGTGAATCATATCAGGGCCTGGTGTTGTACAATTCTTCATATGTGAGACTCTTTAATGGATGTCTGTCTCCGTGATGGTTACCGGAGCCTGTTCAGGAGGTTGCTGTGGTCTGCTCTTAGGCCCACTAGCCACTGAGCATTGGTGTTGTGTGTTGCATCCTTCTCCCATATGCTCTTCCAGTATTAAGACCAGGCCTTTTGCATTCTTCTGCTTTGGGCATGATCTGAGATGTATTTTTTGCCACAGTAATAGTCATTGTTGGGGTTATTTAAAAAAGTTATGTGTATTAAACATTACTCGTTTGAATCTTGCTTATAAAGCAATTCATTATGTTACTTAATTACTACTTGGAGGAAGCAATTTGTTATACTGCCATGTAGCTGACATGGCATGAGATGAATAATCATAATGTAGCAGAACAACCCTTAGGCTGTGGTTTACACATTGGCCCAACAAATTAAAGCTCCCTGGTTCAATTCCTGGAGGAGACACAAATTGGAGGTTTTTTTCAGGAAGGGCACTTGGTATAAAAAAAAAAAAATCTGCCAAATCCAAGTATATGGCACTATAGGAACCTTTTGTGAATAAGGGAGCATCTGAAAGTAGTTTTAGTATGGAGCTTAGGCTATGGTCTGACTCACTAACACAGATTCCTATTCTAATGAAGACACATAAAAGCTTTCTTTCATGGGGAAAGGGGAAATTACTTAAAGTAAGTGAGGAATAGACCCTAATCCAGGGTAGTTATTTTCTGGTCTAAAAAATGGCTTTCTAAAACACAGATTAATATAAATTACCAATACCTGCACAGTCCTGGACTATATTAAACAAGATTTAAATCACCTATAAAACAAGGAATGGATCCAGAAAAAGCCTAAAATTTATGGAACTGCAGAGGCAAGTCTAAGGCAAACAATGACAAAAGACAAGAGGCAAGAGATTCAATTCAACTTAACTTTCAATTCAATTCACAACAACAGTTGCCTCAAGGTGCTTTATAAGGTTAAGACCCTACAATATTAGAAATAAAGCTCAACAATCAGACAACCTCTATGAGCAAGCAATTGGCAACAGTGGAAAGGAAAAACTCCTTTTTAACAAGAAGAAACCTCCAGCAGAACCAGGCTCAGGAGCAGCCAACCACGGTGGCTCGTTAGGGGAAAGAGAAGACAGCAGAGAGAGACAAGACAGACTATGATCAAAACATGTGCAGAGCATGAGAAACCACTGGATAGCTACTGGTATGGTATTCAGTGCCTAAGTACACAAATCTACAAGAACAATGTGACAGTTTCAGGTAAGAGACTCATCAGATTTATCTCATTGCTCTTTTGTGAGTAAGGAGATAAATCTGGCTTACAATACAAATTCTACACAGTTGTTGAGAATTAAAATTTTAGTAATCTAAAAAAAATGAAGCCTGAAGAAAAAGGTTTAAAACTCGTGGAGGACCTGCACATTAGGACAAAGATCTGTTGGATGAATTACTGACAGAAATAAAGTAGAGCCAGGAACATTTTAAGAACATAATAGTTAATAATGACAATCAATGACCATCACATAAGGGTTTATAGGGAATATAAAGCTTTTCACTTTAACTTTTCTTTTTTCTCCTTTTAAACTCCTTATTTAATTTACTTTTATCTGATATTTTCTTCTTTCAATGAGAAAGTTATATGGAAATTACTTAAGAGTTGCAAAATGGTTTGCCGTCCACATCCTCGGAAGCAAGGGTGGCAATGTCTGTCAGTATTGGTCCCCAGAAAATGGACTCACTATCCATAAAAGACAATGTATCTGATCTGAGCAGAAGGATGAAAAAATAAATGATGAGAAAATATGTGTTTAAACGTGCATCTACTTAAATGTGTTAACTAAACATTTTTAGTCTGCATGCTTTTGGATCTCTGCATGCAGACTCTTCCAATGGGGCATCTGGGCGTCCACAGTGATGAAGGCATCTATGATTAACAGCTGTTTCAATGATGAAAATGCAGCATCTTAAACAAATGAAAACTAATTTCATCAGATTCCTGAGGTGGGACAGCTTTGTTGGCAAGATTTTGTTGAGCTGGTGAAACTGATCTTCATTAATGTAGTTGAAGTATTCCATTGGTCTTCTTTTACAAAAAACAATCTGAAGTTAAGCCTCCCTCCTTGAAGGTTGAATTTAAGCTTCAAGTTAGTCCTGGAGTTGTCTAGGTCTAGGACTATTTCAAACCACAAATGAGAAAGATGGCTGCTATTAATTTGTTTTAGATGGCAGTTTTAGTCTAGTATTTGGCTTAATACCTGTCTGGAAAACCAGCTCTTAATATTTAAGTATGAACACAAACTCAAAAGCAAAGTTGGAAACCATCCTCAAGAGCACAGCGATTGCCTCATCAGTTCTTCTATAGAAAGAAGTATGAGTAGAAATGGAGGCTACGATGCTACAAGTCTGACTGCTTCTGTCACCTGTTAAAGATTAAGCTGCTTGGCTGGGGTCAGTATACACTCAGCTTAAACATCACACTACATTTGTGTTAGCATGTTGTCTTTGCCGATCCTTGCAAATATCTGATGTTGTGTTGGCAGCAGTGGATAATTGTGTCTGTCCTGGGTGGAGCTTGCACTTTAACATTGCATTCTTTTCCTTTTCAGTAAAAGAAAAGTAATGTTCATATCTCTGCTCTGCTCCACCATTTCCTCCTTCCTGCACACAAACTCAGTTTGATTTTCTCCTATCTCATCATCCTGCAGATCATTGAAGAGTAAAAATAAGGGTTTAATTGTGACTATAATGTGATTATGAAATTTAGTATAGTATTGTGTTACATTAATGCTTTACAGTGAAAGGGAATGTGATTACAGTAATGCATTGCACCCAACACTAATAGCATTGTGCCAGATACTTTTGTAGAACACTTGTCTTTTCAGATTTTTACCAACTGTGAAGAATGGTGGTGATTAGGGTTGCTTTGCTGGCAAGGGCAGTGGGCAGGTTGCAGTCAGTTGAAGTAAATTCAGCTATAAATTTGCATCAAATTAAATAGTTCTTGATAATCATAAGGCCATCTGTCCAAAACTTGAAGTGGAATCTCTTTGAACCAATTTGAAATAGACATTGAATGCAAAAATAAAATTAGAAATACTAATTTAATAGTTATTTGGGGGAAAGAAAATAAAATAATTAAAAAATCCTTAAACATTTTACAATTGAAGGAATTTGGCAAGGCAGAGTGCTGAAAATTTTCAGCTAGCCTGCAAATAAATTTGTTGAGCAATTTTCCATAGATTCTTTCTAAAGAGGGAAATATTAGGTTGCTTGGTTGCACTTTTTCTCCGGAAGATTACATCTGTTTGCATTTCTGTTGAATAAATGACTGAAGTGTTTCTGTTTAAGTATAGCATCTTGTCTATTGGCACTGAATCAGAGCCAATCAAATGTTTGATTATTTGAAAGTTAAGTATTTTCATGGGATGTAGGCATTTATTTTTTTTACATGACTCTACCTTTGATATAGTGTTTTTTGACTTTGGTCTTTCTTTTCTGGTAGGAAAGAAGAAGGAAAATAGGTCAAAAGAGAGTGAGGAGGGTCGTGGGAAGAGAAATGCCATTCGCCTGCATGAAATCTACACTGTGGAGACAGTGGTGGTGGCAGATTCGGACATGGTCCAGTACCATGGAGCTGAGGCAGCACAGAGGTTCCTGCTGACTGTTATGAATATGGTATGATTTTCAGAAATTAAACTTCCAGGAGGTTATTAAGTCAAACTTAAAATGTTTATTTCAATATAGAACTGATACGTTCTTAAACCAGTGTCGAAATAAGTTACTTTGTGTTCAAAATCTGAACATTTAGGTCAGCTTCATTTAAAAAAATTAAAAGGTAGAAGTAGGAAGGCAGAAGCTCAACAAAGAAGCCAGATTAGTATCCAGAAAAACCTGTTCATGTGTGACTCGACTGAGACTGGGTAACATTTTAATAATCAGTTCCTCTACTGTATAAGAACTGGTGCTACTTTTTAATTAAGAAAAAAATAAATGAAATGACATGAAATTAATGCTTAAACTCTTTCAGAGTTGGACCAGTGTGACTATGTTAATAGTAGCTTTGCAATGTAGTTTTTTCAGTTGTATACTGTGTGGCCTCATACTTACACTACTACACTGTCATGGTATGACTGCAAATATATATATAATATATATTTTTTTATTACATGAACTAAACTTAAAAACCCAGTATATCTTAAATACATAATTCTTAACTGCCTATACTGTACAACTTAAGAGTTGCAGAGGGACTGGAGCCTATTACAGTCCTCAAAGGGTAACTTTATACCCTATAGTGTGTTAGCTTTATGATCACAAGACTAACGCAGAGGGACAGACCACTACACATTCTCACACATAGAGCTAATTTACAATCACCGATTAACTTGACATGCTAGTTAAGTGATTAGCACTATTGCACAATTATGTCACCCATGATCAGACTAAAAACCCAAATTGTTTTAAATACATAACAAGTTAGTATTTATTTAGGCCATTCTGGGTTTAGTTGTTTTATTTGTGTTTGATAGTCAAATGTGTTCTTTATGTAAAAAGTAATCCAAATGGATGGAAATATTCAGCTGCAATCATGCAAAAATATTTTGTATTTGTTTATTTGCTTTAAACAAGATATACAAATACATTTATGCATTACTTCTAAGGGATATGATCAGAAAATTGTCCCATACACCTTGACATTCGCTTTTCTGTTTGTTCATGTGCCTACTTTTTTTCTCATGCGGTTCAATCAGTACTAATACTCTCTTCCAGGTTTTCAACATGTTCCATCACCCAAGTCTCGGAGTAAGACTTGACATTCGAGTCACCAAGTTGGTTCTGCTTCACAGCCGCCCAGTAAGTCTGACATTTCAGCTTCTTAGACCCATTTTAAATAATCTCTGTCATCCCTAACAGCCTGAGTTTCAGAAGATTCTGACACCATCTATCTTTGAGGTGTGTGTGTGTGTGTGTGTGTGTGTGTGTGTGTGTGTGTGTGTGTGTGTGTTTGTGTGTGTGAAAAAGTAATGAAAAGCCCTTGTTCTCTTTCAATTCAATCTGTCCAATTTATTTAAGATCTTAAATCATTTGCAGTTTTTTTCTTTGTTTTTATTTCAACTATCCAAAGAGTTTTTCTCTGATGCAAGGTAAGTATTTTGCAAATCTATCTTGTGTATGTCCTTTGGGACCTTGAGGAAAAATTGCTTGATCGTGACAGCATCATTTTTTTTTTACTTTTTAAAACTGTTTTCAAAAAAGCTGGCATGCTGTGTATAAATTGCAATGATTTGCAAACAATCTAAGTAATTATCTTAAATTGAAAGTTGTACAAAGATGACAAATTGAAACTGAGAAGTTTTGTTTTTGAAAAATTAAGTATACGTAAATTAAGTAACTGGGACACTTTACAGACATTTAGAAATGGAGGATACTGATTTGTAGTTTTTGAAATGCTTTCTTTTTTTTTTTTTTTTTTTGCTGTATCCAAGATGAAGAGAAAGGACATTATCTAGGACAGATGAAATGATATGTTTTTCTTATTTTTTCCATTTCATTCTGTGCAAAAGATTTTTAATGGGTGACAGCTCTGGAGTGCAGTTAAAGATTCCAGTTTAATACCCAGACTCAACTCTTTTACTAGAAGAATAAAAGAATGAATGCGGTTGTGTCCTTCATGCACAGACAACAGGTTTTCTGTCCCTTGTCCCTTTATTGTTTCTTAGGTACAGAGATTTCTCTAGATTCTCTGAATCTTAGATAAAGAAATCCCCAAATTCTTTGGAAATGTTATCTTGAGAAATGTTAATTATAAATTGTTGACCTGTTTGCTATCAGTACTGCCAGTTCAAACCCTGGATAAATGGGGAGGGTTGTGTAAGGGAGGGCATCTAGTGTAAAATATTGGTCAAATAAACATGCAGATCATAAAGAATAAGATTTCCATACTGGGTTGGTCAGGACATGGCCAAAGTTGATATGTCCCACAGGTTGGATGTCAGTTAGAAAAGAGAGATTATTTCTGGAGTAAGCTGGATTAAATGGTAGAAAGTGTCCCCGGGAGGAAGAGAATAGTGATTGGAGCAGATTTCAATAGACATGTAGGTGAAGGGAAGAGGGGTGATGAGGAGTTGTTGGTTAGGCATGGTGTTAATGTAGAAATGTAGAAGGACAGATGGTAGGAATTGTATGAAAGTTATGGAAATGGTTATGATGAACACATGCTTCAAGAAGAGAGAGGAACATAGCATGTATAAGAGTGGAGGAAGGTGCACACAGGTGGACTACATCTTATGCAGAAGGTGCAGTCTGAAAGAGATTCGCCCTGGGTAAATGACAGCATTCGCTGTTTAAAGCGTGACTGTCGTAAAATTGAGCGCCTATGGAAGAAAACTTGTTTACATGTTTATTTGCTTCATTTAAAGGATCTTTTAGTTTCTTTTAACAATGCAGTCAAAGATGCAAGGGCTGCCTATTTCTCAAGCCTGGTCATAAAGAGCAGGGGGAATCCAAAAGTGTTATTTGACACAATTACTGATATTCTTACTCCTGCTCTACCTGCTGTTCCAATTTCTTCAAATGAAGATTGTAATAATTTTATTTCTTTTCTGGTAGATAAGATCAGTAATATAAGATCTAATATTTCCCCATCTGGTTCTTCACTGACTGTCCCTGCTCCAGCTTGGCCTGTTATTATAGTTTTTCTATTTCTTTAATTGAGTTGGAAAAATTAGTGGAGTCAATGAAAGCATCTTCTTGCTCTCTTGATATTCTACCTACCTCTCTGTTCAAAAATGTCTTCCGCCATATCAGTCCCTGTGTGCTTTCAATAATTAATACTTCACTGGTCAAGTACCCACTTATTTTAAGAACGCTGTCATTCACCCACTTTTAAAGAAACCCAAGTTTGACCCTTCTATTTTCAACAGTTATAGACCAATTCCAAAATTACCCTTTCTATCTTAGATTCTGGAAAAGGTTGTATCTAAGCCTTCCTGGACAAACACAATATCCTCAACAAATATCAGTCTGGTTTTCGTAGGTTTCATTCCACAGAAACAGCTCTTGTTAGAGTTTCCAGTGACATTTTGTTGCATAGTGATGCAGGAGAATGTTCTGTTTTGTTGATGTTGGACCTTACTTCTGCCTTCGATACTGTTGACCATCAAATCTTGCTCAATAGACTGAGACATTGGGTGGGTGTGTCTGGGTCTGCTTTAGAGTGGTTCACTTCATATTTATTTGAACAATGCTTCTGTGTGGCTGCCTCTTGGCACAGGTCCTCTCCAGCCTCCGTTGTTTGTGGTGTGCCCCAAGGTTCTGTCCTAGGGCTCTTAATATTTTTATTGTATTTGCTTCCTGTACAGCATATCCTGAGCGCTTTTGATGGCACTTCTTATCACTGTTATGCTGATGACATTCAGCTGTATATTTCCTTTAAGCCTGAACATGTCTCTAAGCTACAGTTGCTGATTATATGTTTAGCATCTATCAAAAGTTGGATGGCTGATAACTTTCTCCAACTTAATGATGAAAAAACTGAAGTCCTCATTTCTGCCCCTGATAGATTTATACCGAGGATAATGGAAGCTCTTGGCCCTCTTGGCAAATTTAGTAAATCTTCCATTAGGAACCTTGGTGTAACTTTTGACTCTGCGTTCTCTTTAGATACCCATGTCAAATCTTTGGTTGACTGTTGTTTCTATCATTTGCGGAACCTTGCTAAGTTAAGTCACATTGTGTCATGTTCTGAACTTGATTGCTATCCATGCATTCATTTCCTCACGTCTGGATTATTGTAATGCTTTATTTACTTGTCTTAGCAAAAACTCCCTGGAGCATCTCCAGGTTGTTCAGAATGCTGCTGCGAGGCATCTGACAAAGTCTTCCAAGTATTCTCACACCACACTGTTACTGATCCAGCTACACTGGCTCCCCATTAATTTCCAGTCCAGTTTAAGATTCTGGTCCTGACTTACAGAAGTCTTCATGGTCAAGCACTAACTTATATCAGTGAACTCCTGCATCCGTACATTCCCCCAGGTCTCTGAGGTCATGTGATAAAGGCCTACTGGCTTTACATCACACAAGGCTGAAAACTAAAGGAGACAGAGCTCAGCACTACAGGTACTATCCTAGTCATTTGTGGAGGTGTTGACCTGGGCTGGACAGAACAGGTTTAATCTGGGAAATTTGGAAGGGAGCTTGAGGTGCAGAGTAACATGATTGATTAGAGAGTCTATTTCAAAAGGCCCAATGAAGTTGGGTGACAATTTTTTAGATTCAGTTCTTAGCAGAATATGTTTGGAAGACCTGGTGTATAGTTTGGAGCAGGAGTTTTCTTCTGTACCAATCTCTGGAGCTGCCTTGGTAGTCGGCCAAACGTGACATCAGCGACGAAGGTGGAACTGGATGGAGGGAACCACCAGCTCACTTTCCTGGGCTGGAAAGAGCGGTGGCTGAGGCCAAGGAAGCTTCAAATGGGTAGAGGCCTGTAGCAGAGGACCTCATGGAATTATGCGCATACTCTGCCCAGGTGAGGTGTGAACTCCAGGTGGATTGGTTGTGTTACCTACTGATGGGATAAGGGCAGAACCAGCAGGGGACAAAGAAGTCCAGCAGGTGTTGAGATCACTCCGAGCATAGACCGGGCAGGCGGAGTTGCACTCTTTAACGTTCCAGGCCAGGGATGGCCAACAGAACATTCATTGGAGAAAGGTGATTGTCTGATTCTGACCTGGATGAGAGGTGACCTTAACAGCGTGGGCCCAATGGATTACCTGAGAGTGAACAGCAGAGGAGATATAAATCTTGTCTGGTGGCCCGCCCAGGGGATCTGGCTCAGTTTGCTGAGCTGCTTTTACCACTGACTCGATCTCCCAGTTTACTGCTCCGACCACACAGGTTGAGGACAGGATGGATTCTGGTTTGTCAGAATCAGTTATATGAAATTGAACTGAGTAAAGAATAAGGCCCACCTGGCTTGTCTGGCATTTAGACAAGACAGGTTCTTGTTGTCGGTCCAGACCACGAATGGCTGCCCCAAGCCTTCGAGCCAATGTCTCCATTCTTCCAATGCCAGCTTCACTACCAACAGTTCCCGATCTCCCACATCATAGTTCTGGTTAGCTGGGGAGAGGCGACCAGAAAATAAAAGCACAAGGATGCATTTTGCCTTCAGGCTGTTGTGACAGAACTGCGCCTATCACAGTACCTGAGGCGTTGACCTACACAATGAACTGTTTAGTGGTGTCAGGCTAGATAAGAATGGGTGCTGAGGTGTATAACCATTTCAAAGGCCTGAATATCATTGGGGTTTTAGTGGAAAGTGAGACTGGCTAGAAGAAAGGCAATTTTGCTGAAATTTTTTATGGATCATCAATTAAAATTTACAAAACCCAAGAAACTCTGCAGTTGCAGGCCAGGGAGGAGGCTTACAGCACAGTTATAGGGCCATTGAGATGGCAGGGAGCGAACAAGGCCCTGGTGAAAAACCTCACTTAGGTCATGATACTTGGGGGTACCAAGGTGAGGTCAGGTGGCTCGGCTTTGTCCTGCGGAGAAGAGCAGCTGTGAGGTGAAGCAGAGAGCAAACATACTTCAGGACAATGAGGGCTTCAGCCAGTTATCACTGGGTGAGTCCAATCAGTAGAATAGGATTGTGAGTTGTCAGCCAGGGAAAACCCAGTACTAATAGCATATAAGAAACATCATACACAAAGAAATGCACTCACAAGGATTTCCAGAGACGAGAAGATGAATCAATGCCGTGCAGTGAGTAATGAGCTCCAGAATCTTCCCACTGGATACTGCAACTTGCAGAGCTGTAGGAAGAGTCTCAAAGATTATACCCAAATTAGTTGCTGTTTCACAGTCCAGAAAGCTTTGCTTTGCCCCTGAGTCTATTAAAATTAGTATGGTAATGGAAAGAAACTGGTTTGACATGGTAGCAGAAATTGATAGTTTCAGTGGGGATTGTTTTTTTTTTTTTATCACTTTTGCCCAACAGTGTCCCCAGTTTCACAGATGGACATTTTCTTTTTAACTGCTCTGGGCATTTGCTGGCAAAATGTGACTTTTCTCCACAAAACAGGCACTCACCCACAGGGGTTTGTTTCTGCTGCTCTTGGGAAGAGAAACGTGATCTGCCCAGTTCCATTGGCTCCGGCTTGGATCCTTTAGTGGCTAATTCATCTTGAACGTATTCACTCAAACCATGGAAGAAGAGCTTTCTCTTTCTACCCTGTTTCCTCTGCCAGAATCCAAAAGTCAAGAGAAAAGTCTGCAACATTCCTGCTTCTGTGACGTAGATTAAACATTTTTTGAACAGCAAATTCAGCACTAGAATCTTTATCAAAAACTTGCTCCTCAAAAGAGCAGGTCCTCAAAAGAGATGTATTTCCAGCCAGCACAACTTGGGCAAACCTAAACCCTCTGCCCCTGAGAAGACTAACCAGATAAGTGATTTTTGCTCCATCAGAAGAAAAGATGTGATTTAGTCTATTAAAATTCATATTCACATAAATCACTTCAGACAAAGACTTCAGGAGTTAGAATAAATGCTCCCAACTGGTCAGTGGGTGGAGGCAGAGATTTCGCCACTGGCGGCGGCGGTGTGGCCAGTTTTGTGGTTGCGGCCTCCGTGTTCGCCTGAGAGCAAAAACTTTGAAGTAACCACCTTGTTTCAGCTATCTGCTGGAGAATGGTGTCTTTGGTGCAGAGCTTTCTTGTGCTCCTTGGCAGGTGAGTGCCTTCTTTACCAGATCTGCGTCTGCTGCGTCCATTGCTGGCCAGATCCTTCTGTTAAGCTCTGTGTAATCCTAAACACAAATGCAGAGCACACTGGTAAGGATAAACAAGCTTTTATTGTAAAAACACAACAGTCTTTAAGCTGGATTGTTTGCACTGAGGCAGTAATCTCCACATCTCTCTCTCTCCTTTCCGCCTCTGCTGTAAGTGAGTTTCCAGTCTCACACTCTTTGTATATATTAATCCGAGCATAAACAATGATTGAGGAGCCGAGCTTGCATTACCGCTTGCGGTGCAAGGATCTGGCGTTGTCTTAGGAAAAGCGCTAATCTTTTATAATCTGGCTTTAATAATCACAACAGCAAACAGGTCAGTAATTAGGTGCAGGATTACAGGTGTTTGATTAGCAGGGCAGAGCCATTTTACACGCCCTGCCTCTGAAACACAAAGCACAACTACCGCACACACACACACATCCATACCCACACATACAGAGGAAGAGAGAGAGCATAAAAAGGTGGAGGAAAAGAAAGAAGAGGGCAGGCCAGAGGGCAGAGGACCCTGCCAGAGATCCACTGTGTCTTTGTGGATCTAGAGAAAGCGTGTGATAGGGTGCAAAGAGAGGAACTGTGGTACTGCATGAGGAAGTCTGAAGTGGCTGGCAGAGAAGTATGTGAAGCCGGTGCAGGATGAGGACAGGATAGTGGTGAGGTGTGCGGTAGGAGTGGCATATGGGTTCATAGTGGGTGTGGGATTACATCAGGGATCGGCTCTGAACCCCTTCTTCCTTGCAATGGTGATGGACAGACTGACAGATAAGGTGAAGTAGGAGTCTCTGTGGATATTTGCAGATGACATTGTGATTTGTAGTGAGAGTGGAAGGTGGAAGAGAGTGAAGAAGTAAAGGTATATACCGGAAAGAAGAATGAAAGTCAGCAGAAGGAAGACAGAATACATGTGTGTGAATGAGAAGGACACAGGTGAAAAGGTAAAAATGCAAGGAGTAGAAGTAGTGAAGGTAGATGAGTTTAAATACTTGGGGCAAACCATCCAAAGCAATGGACTGTGCATGAGAGAGGTGGAGAAGCATGGAGTGGTTGGAGACAAGTGTCAGGAGTGATGTGTAACAGAAGGATAGCAGCAAGAGTGAGAGGGAAAGTTTCTAATATGGGACCTGCTACGATGTATGGTTTGGAGACAGTAGCACAAACAAAATGGGACAGCTCAGTTTGAGCGGCATGGACACAAAGGGAGAGAGGCAAGGCTGAGATGGTCTGGACATGTGCAGAGGAGGGATAGTGAATATCTTGGACAAAGGACAACAAATGATTCATGGATGCAGTGAAGGAGAATATGCAGAGGGTTGGTGTGAAGAAGAGGATGCTAGAGATAGGGTGAGATGGAGGCTGATGATCTGCTGTGGCAGCCCCTAAAGGAAGCAGTCAAAAGAACAACGTTAGTGAATGTTCAACCAGATGGTTTTTATCAGTCTTTTTAAATTTCCCAGTTTTAACATTTATTGTGTTTTTACTGTTGTCAGTTAAATATAGTGTTAAAATTATTTGCATGAAATTTTTATTGTTCATGAGTCACAATTTTTTTCTTTTTTTTAGGTTAATTAGTTTAATTTACTGTATTTATTCCCCAGGAAAAACTAAAGGTGGGCCATCATGGAGAAAGATCTCTGGAGAGCTTCTGTCACTGGCAGTATCGGGAATTTGGGGGGCCTTGGTATCTTGGTACCAACCATGTTCCTGGTGGAAGGGATGATATCCCACCAGTGGATACTGCTGTACTGGTCACCAGGTATGCAGCCAGCAACTGTGTTAAAGCTTCTTAGAATTTCATTGTGAAGAAGAGTGCTGTGACCTTATCAGGTCTGATTGTTATTATGGCCTGCCCTCTGTCACAGTTCTCTGATTGCTCACAGTTCATATAGATGACACACCTGCACCATGCCACTCACAGCTTAATAACAGCCTTTTGTTCTCTTTTATATGCTGCTGTGAAAAGAGGGGGAAGCTGTCCATCAGAATTTCATTGCATGGAAGTATGTAATTTCCATGCAATGAAATTCTAGAGGGAGATAATGAGATGTTTGATATTTGTCTTTGAATTTCATGTCACTCACAGAATTAACTACAGATAACAGTCTACACAAGATCAGGAGCTGTGCTATGTACAGGAATAGGTTTTTAGAACAGAATACCTTCAAAAATAAAGGTTAGCAGTTTTTCCTACTTAATAATAGAATACCACTGTTGTAATAGTACATACAAATGAGGACAAAATTTATTTGACCACCTATGAAATTTAAAGTTTATGTGAAAAATTTTCACAAGTGCTTATTCAACATAGCTTTTCCAAACGCACTAGTTTTCTAGTTCTAATGGTAAATGGACTGGTTGCTCTATAGCGCTTTTCTACTGTACATGAGCACTCACAGAGCTTTGTACAGCATGTCTCATTCACGCACACATTCATACAAGCGCTTTCTACATCTAAATGCTTTCTATCTAAAATTCACACACACAGTCACACTCTGATGAATACATCAGGAGCAACTTAGAGTTCAGCATCCTACCCAAGGATACTTTGGCATGCAGACCGGAGCAGCCAAGGATCGAACTACCAACCTTCCAATTTGTAATCAGTTGCTGATTATATGTTTAGAATCTATCTTTTTTCCACTTCCGGCGCCGCGCGAGCAGGCAGCCAGTTTCAGCAGCTCCGCACTAATTCCGTGTTTTTTCTCATTTTGTTTAGTATTAGATGTGTTTTTGTGTTTCCGTATCTTCTGCTCTTTTTCCTCATGATGGAGCAGACTTTTTTCTGGAAAACTTTTTTTTATTTACCCTTTTTATGGTGTTTATGTTTGGAGACTGCGAGAGTGGCCACGCTCCTATTGTTTACTCTCGGGACCAGCTGATCTCCATCGGGCGCTCCGCTGTGCCTACTCCTGCTGAACGACTCGATATTCCCCGCGAACTGAGAAGGAAGAGACGCGGGAGACGTGCGGGCATAGGTCGTCGTTGCCAGGGGAGAAGGTACAGACCCGTCATCCCGTCCATCATCATGGGAAACGTGAGATCTCTTCCCAACAAAGTGGACGAGCTGGCGGCGCTAACGCGACATCAAAGGAGCTACCGGGAGAGCAGCCTCATGTGCCTGACGGAGACGTGGCTAACCGAGCTAACCCCGGACTCACACATAAACATGGACGGCTTTCATTTGATCCGTGCCGACAGAACCAAGGAGAGTGGTAAGAAGAGGGGCGGGGGTCTGGCTGTGTTTGTAAACGATAGATGGTGCAACTCCAGACATCTAACCATCAAAGAGACGCTCTGCAGTAAGGACATTGAACTGCTCGCTGTTGGTATGAGACCGCACTATCTTCCTCGGGAGTTTTCACATGTTATTGTGATAACTGTGTATGTGCCGCCCTCTGCTAACGCTGCTGCAGCCTGCGATGTCCTCCATGCTACTACCAGCAGACTCCAAACACAGCACCCACAGGCCCTCTTTCTGATCTCAGGGGACTTTAACCACGTCTCCCTGTCCTCCACTCTCCCCACCTTCACCCAGTATGTCACCTGCCACACCAGGAATACCAACACACTGGATCTACTGTATGCCAACATCAAGGAGGCATACAGCTCATCACCTCTGCCTCCCCTGGGGGGCTCAGATCACAACCTGGTTCATCTCCAGCCTGTGTACAAACCCTTGGTACACAGAGAACCAGTTGTGACACACACAGTGAAGAAATGGTCTGAGGAGACTGAAGAAGCTCTGAGAGACTGCTTTAGCTCCACTGTGTGGGAAGAGCTTTGTGCCCCTCATGGGGAGGACATCGACAGCATCACGGACTGCATCACTGATTACATCAATTTCTGCGTGGAAAACACTGTGCCCACCAGGAGGGTACGGTGTTTTTCAAACAACAAACCCTGGATCAACTCTGAAATAAAGGCTCTCCTGAAGGAGAAGAAGAGAGCCTTTAGATCAGGAAATAAGGAGGAGCTGAGAGCCGTGCAGAAGGATCTGAGAAGGAAAATCAGGGATGGAAAAAACATCTACAGGAAGAAGATGGAGGACCAGCTACAGCAGAGCAACATCAGTGGGGTTTGGAGGAGTTTGAACTCAATTTCAGGCCACAAACCAAGCCCTAGGATTGTGGGAGACTTAGAGTGGGTTAACAACCTGAACCAGTTCTTTAACAGGTTTGACCAGCCACCCACCCCTCCCCCAGCCCAGTCCCCCCTGCTGTCAGCCCCACCATCTTTAATGACTGCCAACCTTTCTTCTTCTTGGGACCTCACACCTCTCAGCTCTCAGCCATCACCCACCCCCTTCACTTCTGAGGACTCCATCTCACAACCCCCATCCCCCACCTCCATCTTGTCCCTCTCAACTCATCATGTGAGGAAGGAGCTACGTAAGATCAAGGTGCGAAAGGCTGCTGGTCCAGACGGCATCAGCTCCAGGCTCCTGAGGTGCTGCGCAGATCAGCTGTGTGGCATCATGGGATACATGTTCAACCTGAGCTTGAAGCTGGGGAAAGTACCACAATTGTGGAAGACCTCCTGTGTGGTACCGGTACCAAAGACCAAACATCCAAAGGATCTTAGCAGCTACAGGCCGGTAGCCCTGACATCGCATCTAATGAAGACCCTCGAGAGGCTGGTCCTCAACCATCTACGCCTCATGGTGTCGTCTTCGTTGGACCCGCTGCAGTTCGCCTACCGGCCTGGCATCGGGGTGGATGACGCCATCATCTACCTCCTGCACCGAGCTCTGACCCACCTGGAGAAGCCTGGAAGCACTGTGAGGATCATGTTCTTTGATTTCTCCAGTGCTTTTAACACCATCCAGCCAGGACTTCTGAGAGACAAGCTGGAACTGTCAGGAGTGGACCACCACATCTCCGAGTGGATACTGGACTACCTCACTGACCGCCCACAGTACGTGAGGACACAGGGCTGTGTCTCTGACAGGCTGGTCTGCAGTACGGGGGCCCCACAGGGAACTGTGCTGGCACCGTTCCTCTTCACCCTCTACACTGCAGACTTCTCCATCAACTCCCCACGCTGCCATCTGCAGAAGTTCTCTGACGACTCTGCCATAGTTGGCCTCATCACAGGTGAGGATGACTCAGAGTACAGACAGTGGACTTAGGACTTCGTGGACTGGTGCCAGCGGAACCACCTCCTGATCAACGCCGCTAAAACCAAGAAGCTGGTGGTGGATTTCCGCAGGCGCAGACCCACCACACGGACACCGGTGAACATCCAGGGAGTGGACATTGAGATAGTGGACTCTTATAAGTACCTGGGTGTTCACCTAAACAATAAACTGGACTGGACTCATAACACTGATGCGCTCTACAGGAAGGGTCAGAGCAGACTCTACCTGCTGAGAAGGCTGAGGTCTTTTGGAGTGCAGGGGACACTCCTGAAGACCTTCTATGACTCTGTGGTGGCATCAGCCATCTTCTATGCAGCAGTATGTTGGAGCAGCAGCTTGTCTACAACTGAGAGGAAGAGGATAGACAAGCTCATCAGGAAAGCCAGCTCTGTCCTAGGATGTCCTCTCGACTCAGTGCAGGTGGTGGGAGACAGAAGGACTCTGACCAAAATAACATCACTGATGGACAAGGTCTCCCATCCCATGCATGAAACTGTTGCTGAGCTGGAAAGCTCCTTCAGTGACAGACTGCTGCATCCTAAATGCACAAAGGAGCGTTACCGCAGATCCTTCCTCCCAGCAGCTGTAAGACTGTATAACCATCACTGCTCCCAACAAAAACCACAATAGCCTACACAATGTAGGATAATATATAATAATAATAATAATAATATACTGTAAATAGTCCGGCACATCATGCACATTGTATATAGTGTTATTATTATTAGTAGTATTAAGGTTAATATTGTTTGTTGATTTTATATATATTCTTTTCTTAATAGTGTGAATTATTATATCTTTATTTATATTTATAATAACTGCGGCTGCTGTTACACCCAAATTTCCCCTCTGTGGGACAATAAAGGCTGTTTCTTCTTCTTCTTCTTCTTCTTCTTCTATCAAAAGTTGGATGGCTGATAACTTTCTTCAACTTAATGATGAAAAAACTGAAGTCCTCTTTGTGCTCCTGATGGCAAATTTGCTAAATCTTCCATTAGGAACCTTGGTGTAACCTTTGACGCTGCGTTCTCTTTAGATACCCATGTCAAATCTCTGGTTCACTATTGTTTTTATCATTTACGGAACCTTGCTAAGTTAAGTCTCATTGTGTCACGTTCTGAACTTCAGATTGCTATCCATGCATTCATTTCCTCACATCTGGATTATTGCAATGCTTTATTTACTTGTCTTAGCAAAAACTCCCTGGAGCATCTCCAGGTTGTTCAGAATGCTGTTGCGAGGCTTCTGACAAAATCTTCTAAATATTCTCACACCACACCGTTACTCATCCAGCTACACTGGCTCCCCATTGATTTCAGACTCCAGTTTAAGATTCTGGTCCTGACTTACAGAAGTCTTCATGGTCAAGCCCCAACTTATATCAGTGAAAACAAAAAGGGCCCAAAACAAAAAAAGCAACAAAGTCCAAAACACAACAGTCCAGAAAGTCGCTGGCCCAAGGAACAAAACAACAAAACGGCGGCACAGAGCCGGAAAAAACCATACAAGAAAAGAAAACAAAGGACGAGGCAGCACAGGAGGCTGAAAGAAGTCCACCTTCACAACAAAACCATTCTGGAGGCCGACCGCGGTCCCAGTGGTGGCGGCGAGGTGAAGCAGGAGGCCGACCGCGGTCCCGGTGGCGAAGTGGAGCAGGAGGCTAACCGTGGTACCAGTGGCGGTGGCGAGGCGAGGCAGGAGGCCGACCCGGGTCCCAGCAGCGACGACGAGGAAGGCAGGCACGCTCAGGACACTCAAAAGGCTCAAAACACTTGAAAGGCTCAGGACACTCGAAAGAGCCAGGGAACTCGAAAGAGCCAGGAAACTTGAAAGAGCCATGCTGCTGAGCAGGGCGCACAGCTGTCTCCTCCAATGACTGGGACTGCTGTGTGGGTAGCTTAAAGGCAAGCCCTGGCAGGGGTGACTTTAAGGTGGCTAAAGGGACCGAGGGGACTGCAGAGGGAGCTAAAGGGACTGAGGCAGAGGGGACCGAAGCAGAGGAGGGACCAGAGGGAACCAAAGCAGAGGAGGGACCAGAGGGGATGAAAGCAGAGGAGGGACCAAAGCAGAGGAGGGAACAGAGGGGACTAATACTGAGGGGCCCGAAGCTACAGGGACTGAATCCGAGGGGACTGAAGGGAGTCAAGCTACAGGGACTGAGTCCGAGGGGACTGAAGGGAGTGAAGCTACAGGGGGGACCAGAGGAGGGAGTTATGGGGACTGAAGCAGAGGAGGGAGCTAAGGGAGCATAGGAGGGAGCTAAGGGAGCGACTAAAGGGGCCGAAGGGGAAGGAGCAGAGGAGACTGAGGGAGCGGAGGCGACTAAAGGGTCCCACTCAGATACATTACCAGCAGTATAAACTCAGTCACCTACAACATTTCCAAACACCTCGCTGCCATCTTATCTCTGCTTGTGGGAAACATACCCATCACATTGAAAACTGAACAGACTTTACCTACAAGGTCCATAATCTGGCACTGATTTGATGTGGTTTCACTTTTCACTTGCATACCCACAACTGAAGCAGTGCAGACTGTCAGTAAACGACTACAGGAAGACGACTCCTTACAAAACAGAATCAGCTTTACCCCAGATCAAATTTGTGCACTGTTAGACCTCTGCCTTACCACAACATATTTCAAATACAATGATGGATTCTACAGACAGAAACATGGATGTGCCATGGGCTCCCCAGTGTCACCCATTGTAGCCAACCTTTACATGGAGGAAGTGGAAAGTAAAGCTCTTGGTTCTTTTAAAGGGATGGCACCTAGCCACTGGTACAGATATGTAGATGACACCTGGGTCTAAATCAAAACCCAAGAAGTAGAAGCCTTCACTTGCCACATCAACTCAGTGGATAAATACATAAGGTTTACCAGGGAGGACAGACAGGGATATTAGGTTACCATTCCTGGACTGCGTGGTGCTTACTGAGGGAGATGGAAGCCTCAATATTGAAGTTTACCGGAAGCCTCCTTTCACACTTTGGTGCATGTGATTATGCACATGAACAATAGTGGGTCACAACCACCTCCAGGGGACTCTGCCCACTGGGGTTTAAACACCTGGAAGAAGCCTTTCGGATGAGAGGTGAAACGTCTTCAAGAAACAAATTCCAGTCGCCCTTTTTTCAAGCTCCAGAGATTACTATGACCTGGATGACTGAAAACCCACACAGACAGAGTGGCAGTTTGGTTTCTCCAATATAGAGGTCTGAGCGCTCCTAACTGCACTGTGCAGTATACGCTATGTTGCTTAGCTTGTGTTTGGGAGTTTTGCCCTTGGGATGAACCTGTTTCTGTTTTAGAGTGTGGCTGGGTCTGAAGCACACTGGGATGTTATGCTTGGAGAAAATTCTCTTGAGTTTCTCTGACAAACCTGCTCCATAAGGGATGGCAATGTTGGTCCATTTGTCATTCTCTTTCTCCCTAATTGGTGTCTGATCTTTTTCCCTGTGCGTCTTTGTTGATATGATGAAGGCCCAGTCCTTCCCTTCTGCCTTAGAGGGAATATTTGCTGTCCAGTGTTGTAGCATCCTGATCACCCCAAGTTTGTTTTCCAGTGTGTGGTGGGAGCCAAAGAGTAGGTACTAGTCTGTGTTTGGGCTTCTGATAAACTTTAATGCTTCCATCTTCCTCAGTGAACACAGCACAGTCCAGGAATGGCAACCTGTTATCCTTGGTATTGTCATGTCCTGGGCCGGTGGCCCAGTGTTATGTTTTCTTGGTGTTTGTTATTTTCTCGGTTTCTATGTTGTCATCTTGTTCCACATGTTTTCCTGGTGTCTAGTCTGCGTCTGCGTCTTTGTCTCCCCCTTTCTGGCTTCCTGTTTTACTTTGATGGTCGTCTGTTCCTTGTCTTCAGTTTTGCTTTCCCCCCGTTAGGGTAATCATAATCACCTGTGTGCCCACCTGTTTCCTCTTCCCTCATCAGCCCCTCTGTGTATTTAAGTCTTGTGTTTCCCATGCTCCTTGTCGCGTCGTTGACGTTGTGTGCCTGTGTGTTCCTGTGTTCCTGTGTTCCTGTGTTCCCTGTGCCTGCCCTCCGTCTCCCTTCCGAGGTTTTTTTTGGTATTTGTGTTCCCCCCTTTCCTGAATAAACGCCCTTTTAAGTTACCTCTGGAGTCCTGCGTTTTTGCCCTTCCTCGCCCGTTTCCTCCCCGGCCATGACAGAACGACGCGACCATAGTAAAGACCCTGCAAGCTCCGGCCGCTACAATGGCACTCACCTGGCGCTGGGGGGACCAGCTTTTTTGAATGGTCCCCGGCGACGCCGCTCACCGCCCCCGCCTAAACCGCAGGTCTGCCGCGTGGGCGGACTGTTTTTAGCGCCGGCCGCTCCCTCACCTGCCTCTCCGTTCGCTCGCCCCTCTTCCCTCTCACAGACGGAGCAGCAAGGGAGGAGGAGGGATTCCCGGCAGCTGCGGGAGGAGTTTTTTCCGGCGCCGCGTGGTATAACGCCACGGCTATCCCAGCCGTCTGCACAGGCGAGTCTTCAGCCTGCTTCCGTGGGGTGGAAGTTTGGCTCTCAGCAGCAGAAAGAGCAACTTCAGCCCACCGACACAGTGAGTGAGTCTGTTCTGTTCCCGAAAGTGACTGTTCCTGTTCATGACGTCATGTACTCTGCTGCTTCCTCCCTCTCAGAGGAGAGCAGGAAAATTCTGATCCGAAGAGTGGACCGATTATGCTTGGACTTGTTATCTGACCCGTGTAAGGAGGAACAGGAAGCCATCACCACCAGGCTTCAAGACCTGATTGCCAGTTTCCCTTGGCTGTTGGACTCCTTGCACGGGTTAGTGAAAGACTTTGTAATCACCACCCTTCACCTACAGCCAGCACCACAGACCACTGCTGCAGCCTCTCAGCCACTCCTGTCAGTTCCCTTAGCTTCTTCCCAGTATTCCCAGTCAGCTGTAGCTCCAGCTCCCCCTCAGTCGCAGTGTTCCCAGTCAGCTGTAGCTCCAGCTCCCCCTCAGTCGCAGTGTTCCCAGTCAGCTGTAGCTCCAGCTCCCCCTCAGTCGCAGTCCCAGACCCCTCAGTTAGCTCCAGCTCCCTCTGCTCACCCTGCTCCAGCTCCCTTAGCTCCAGCTTCCCCTGCACCCGTACCTGTTCCGCGGGTGGGGGCAGCCACGGACGGGCTGACCTCTGCACCCGTACCTGTTCCGCGGGTGGGGGCAGCCACGGACGGGCTGACCTCTGCACCCGTACCTGTTCCGCGGGTGGGGGCAGCCAGGTCCAAGCCTTCGCATCGGTCTTCTGTGTTAGCTGCAGCAGCAGGGTCTCAGTCAGCCTCAGTCGCTCTCCCTCGCCTTCAGTCAGCTCTAGCTCCAGTCGCTCTCCCTCGCCTTCAGTCAGCTCTAGCTCCAGTCGCTCTCCCTCGCCTTCAGTCAGCTCTAGCTCCAGTCGCTCTCCCTCGGTCCCCAGTGTCAGCTGTTTTAGTGCCCTCTCAGTCAGCTCCCTCTCAGGCCCCAGTGTCAGCTAGCTCTCACCTCTCTGTTTCCACGCAGCCAGATCTCCCTAGCCCTCAGGCTGCTCCCACGCAGCCAGCAGCGCTGTCTCGCACTCAGTCTGCTCCCACGCAGCCAGCAGCGCTGTCTCGCACTCAGTCTGCTCCCACGCAGCCAGCAGCGCTGTCTCGCACTCAGTCTGCTCCAGCCCCTGTAGCTCTCCCTCGCACTCAGTCTGCTCCAGCCCCTGTAGCTCTCCCTCGCACTCAGTCTGCTCCAGCCCCGGTAGCTCTCCCTCGCACTCAGTCTGCTCCAGCCCCGGTAGCTCTCCCTCGCACTCAGTCTGCTCCAGCCCCGGTAGCTCTCCCTCGCACTCAGTCTGCTCCAGCCCCTGTCGCTCTCCCTCGCACTCAGTCTGCTCCAGCCCCTGTCGCTCCCCCTAGCACTCAGTCAGCCCCAGCTCCTGTCGCTCCCCCTAGCACTCAGTCAGCCCCAGCTCCTGTCGCTCCCTGTCCACTCCACTCTCAGTCAGTTCCAGTAGCTCTTCCTCGGTCCCCAGTGTCAGCTAGTTCCTGGCCTGCTTCCACGCAGCCAGTCGTCTCCCGGCCTGCTTCCACGCAGCCAGTCGTCTCCCGGCCTGCTTCCACGCAGCCAGTCGTCTCCCGGCCTGCTTCCACGCAGCCAGTCGTCTCCCGGCCTGCTTCCACGCAGTCCCCTGCACCTCGGCTATTCCCCGAGCAGCCCCTGCTGCTCAATAAAGCAGCAGTGTGTCCTGTTCCGCGGTCCCAGCCTACGCATCCGGTGCCTCACTATGTAGGCCCCGTTCAGCCCATGGGCTCCGCTCAGTCCGAGCCAGGGGGTCCCGCTCAGTCCGAGCGCCCCGCGCCAGAGGGCCCCGCTCAGTCCGAGCCGGTGGGGGTCTCCGCTCAGTCCGAGCGCTCCGCGCCAGAGGGCCCCGCTCAGTCCGAGCCGATGGGGGTCTCCGCTCAGTCCGAGCCAGGGGGTCCCGCTCAGTCCGAGCGCTCCGCGCCAGAGGGTCCCGCTCAGTCCGAGCGCTCCGCGCCAGAGGGGTCTCCGCTCACTCCGAGCCAGGGGGTCCCGCTCAGTCCGAGCGCTCCGCGCCCGAGGGTCCCGCTCAGTCCGAGCGCTCCGCGCACGAGGGTCCCGCTCAGTCCGAGCCGATGGGGGTCTCCGCTCAGTCCGAGCGCCCCGAGCCAGGGGGTCCCGCTCAGTCCGAGCCGGTGGGGGTCTCTGCTCAGTCCGAGCGCTCCACGTCGCCCGAGGGTTCCCCACCAGAGCCCGGGGTCGCCCGTCTCCGCCGCCGCATGCCCCGCGGTCGGCCTCCAGTGTCTGCTCCCCGTCGCCGCCGCCGCATGCCCCGCGGTCGGCCTCCAGTGACCCCTCCTCGTCGCCGCCGCCGCTGGGAGCGCGGTCGGCCTCCAGTGACCCCTCCTCGTCGCCGCCGCCGCTGGGAGCGCGGTCGGCCTCCAGTGACTCCTCCTCGTCGTCGCCGCCGCCGCTGGGAGCGCGGTCAGCCTCCAGTGCCTGCTCCTCGTCGCCGCTGCCGCCGCTGGGAGCGCGGTCGGCCTCCAGTCCTGTCTCCTCGTCGCCGCCGCTGGGAGCGCGGTCGGCCTCCAGTCCTGTCTCGTCGTCGCCGCCGCTGGGAGCGCGGTCGACCTCCTTGAACTGTGTGTATTTTTGTTTTGGTTTTCACATGGACTCCCCTGAACTGTCTGTTTTCCGCCTTGGATGTCCCAGCAGACCTCCTGAACTGTTTTGCCTCTTCGCCTGGGTTTTGTTTCGACTGTTTTCCCCCTGCCGATTGCTGTTTTTGGTTTGTTTTTTGCTCTTGGTCGGGGCGTTTCCTTGCACTGTTTCCGGCCTTGTGCCGTCGCCTTTTGTTCTGGTTCCTGTGTTTTTGTTTTTGTTTTTCTGACCCTTGTTAACCCCCAAGATTGTTTCGTTTTTTTTTTTTTTTGGTTGCCTTCTGTCTTTTTTGGGGTGTCTGTTCCGGCTCTTGCCGTTGATTTTTGGTTCTGCTCTGTGGTTCTGTTTTGGGTTCTTGTGTTTTGTGTTGTTTGGTCCCTCCGTCCTGGTCCCCCACCTCCCGCCCTGGTCTGGGTTTGGTTTTTCTTTTGTTTGTGGCCATCAGGGGCCGGCCTTTGAGGGGGGGGTACTGTCATGTCCTGGGCCGGTGGCCCAGTGTTATGTTTTCTTGGTGTTTGTTATTTTCTCGGTTTCTATGTTGTCATCTTGTTCCACATGTTTTCCTGGTGTCTAGTCTGCATCTGCGTCTTTGTCTCCCCCTTTCTGGCTTCCTGTTTTACTTTGATGGTCGTCTGTTCCTTGTCTTCAGTTTTGCTTTCCCCCCGTTAGGGTAATCATAATCACCTGTGTGCCCACCTGTTTCCTCTTCCCTCATCAGCCCCTCTGTGTATTTAAGTCTTGTGTTTCCCATGCTCCTTGTCGCGTCGTTGACGTTGTGTGCCCGTGTGTTCCTGTGTTCCTGTGTTCCTGTGTTCCCTGTGCCTGCCCTCCGTCTCCCTTCCGAGGTTTTTTTTGGTATTTGTGTTCCCCCCTTACCTGAATAAACGCCCTTTTAAGTTACCTCTGGAGTCCTGCGTTTTTGCCCTTCCTCGCCCGTTTCCTCCCCGGCCATGACAGGTATCTTCACCAGTGAACTTAATGTTTTCATCAACTGAGTTGATGTGGTCAGTGAAGGCTTCTACTTTTTGGGTTTTGATTTGGATCCAGGTGTCATCCACATATCTGTACCAGTGGTGCCATGCTGAATAAAGACCAAAGCATCACCATATTAACACCTGATAAGGTGCACCATTGTTCTAAACTCAACTGCAAAAGAAAGATAATCGACTGATTATCAGACCAAAATTGCTACACTCCTTAGTGACAGCAGAACTGAGGTCTTAAGGTGAGACCCCACAAGCCACTACAAGAAGAAAGTCACCTGTTGCCTACAAGAACTGGAAAGGAAAAAAATGACTGCCCTACATACTTCTGCCTTTACCCCATTGATGCTATATCAGGTGTATACAAAGATTACAAAGATCCACAAAGGAGTCCCACTCATACCCATTGTTAGCAGTATAAACTCAGCCACCTGCAACATTTTGAAACATTTCAACACAAAGAAACTTCTTAAAACATTCGGCTTGCCCAAGGTGTGTTGGGTCTGCAATAATGTTGCCTGCCTGTTTGTTGATAGTGTCCTAATCTACCTCTTTGACTTCTCCTGGGGCACTGTCTTCCTTAAAAATAATTATTAGCTTACAGGTCTATACTGCTAGCACCAAAGGTCATTAATTTGGTCTGCTTTATTATTTTGACTTTATCATCAAGTCCAGAAGAGCAAAAAAGTTTTTAACAAAAAACATCCTTTGAGGCAGCGACCAATCACATTTTTAGTTCAGTTACATTTAATTTAAATAGCACCCAATCACAACAAATAGTTGTGTCAAGGTGCTTTATTTAGTAAAGTGAAAACCATTCAGTTATTACAGAGAAAACCCAACAGTCAAATCGTGGGAAGGAAGACAGGAAAAAAGACACATTGTATATACAAGAGATTAAAGATAGTGAATGATAAAATGCAGAGTTGTGTATAAACAGCTTAGCTGTATTGTAGCATAACTAAGGGATGTTCAGGGCCACCTGATCCAGCCCTAACTTTAAGCTTGATCATAAAGGAAAGTTTTAAGCCTAAAAATAGAGAGGGTGTCTGTCTCCTGAATCCAAGCTGGGAGCTGGTTCCACAGAAGAGGGGCCTGAAAGCTGAAGGCTCTGCCTCCCATTCTACTCTGTTATCCTTGGAACCACAAGCAAGCCAGCAGTCTGAAAGCAAAGTGCTTTATTGGGTAATATTGTACTATGAGGTCAATAAGTTAAGATGGGACCTGCTTATTCAAGATCTTGTATGTAAGAGGGATTTTACATCTGATTCTGGATTTAACAAGGAGCCAATGAAGACAAGTCAATGTGGAAGCAATCTGCTCTCTCTTTCTAGTCCCTGTAAGTTTTCTCGCTGCAGCATTTTGTATCAGCTGGAAGCTCTTCAGGGAGCTTTTAGGACAGCCTGATAATAATGAATTACAATAGTCCAGCCTAGAAGTAATAAATGCATAAATTAGCTTTTCAGCATCAGTCTGAGAAAGGATGTTTTTAATTTTAGAAAAAACTCACAGTGTTACTGGAGGCCAAAGTAATGCCATCCAGAGTAAGTATCTGGTTTGACACCATGTTTCTAAGATTTGTGGGGCCGAGTACAAGAATTTCAGTTTGATCTGAATTCAGAAGCAGTAAATTAGAGGGCATCCAGGCCTTAATGTCTTTAAGACATTCCTGCAGTTCAGCTAATTGATGTGTGTCATCTGGCTTCATGAACAGATGAAGCTGGGTATCATCTGCATAACATGTGCTAGGACCAATTTTATTTACACTAGACATGCATATAGAATTTGTCCTACCACAGACCCCTGTGGAACTCTATAATCAATCTTAGTGTGTGAAGAAGACTCCCCATTTACATGAACAAATTGGAGTCTATTAGATAAATATGATTCAAACCACTGCAGTGCAGTACCTTTAATACCTATAGTAAGCTCTAATCTCTGTGATAAAATGTTATGGTCAACAGTATCAAAGCTGCACTGAGGTCCAACAGGACAAGAACAGAGATGAGTCCACTGTCAGAGGCTGTAAGAAGATCATTTGTAACCTTCACTAATGCTGTTTCTGTACTGTGATGAATTCTCAAACCTGACTGAAACTCTTCAGATAAACCATTCCTCTGCAGATGATCAGTTAGCTGTTTTACAACTACTCTTTCAAGAGTCTTTGAGAGAAAAGGAAGGTTGGAGATTGGCCTATAATTAGCTAAGACAGCTGGGTCAAGTGATGGCTTTTTAAGTAATGTTTTGATTACTGCCACTTTGAAAGCCTGTGGCATGTAGTAATTTAATAAATATAGACTGATCATATTTAAGATTGACACATTAATTAATGGAAGGACGTCTTTGAACAGTCTAGTAGGAATAGGGAGTAAAACACACATTGACGGTTTGGAGGAAGTAACTATTGAAGTTAACTCTGACAGATCAATTGGAGAGAAAGAATCTAAATAAATATCAGCGGTATTGAAAGTAGCTGTACCTTGTATCTTGCCTGTGAGATATTATGAATAATTTTATTTCTAATGGTTAAAAATTTTTTTTGTGAAGAAATTCATGAAGTCATTACTAGTTAAAGTAAAAAGAATTCTCGGCTCAACAGAGCTCTGACTCTTTGTCAGCTTGGCTACAGTGCTGAAAAGAAACCTGGGGTTGTTCTTATTTTCTTCGATCAGTGATCAATAGTGAGATGTCCGCAGGGCTTTTTTTATAGTGCAACAAACTATTTTTCCAGGCAAAATGAAGACCTTCTAAATTAGTGAGACGCCATTCCCTCTCCAGCTTACGGGTTATCTGCTTTAAGCTGCATGTCTGTGAGTTATACCAGAGTCAGGCACTGAACACCAATTTTATGTTAACTATAAACCCATTTAGTTTCATTTGATTTCAACCCACTTTAGTATAGTTCTTTTCTAGCATAACCTGTATTAAGTGTAAGTGGATTCAACTTGAATATTTGTCTAATTTCAAGTTTTGTAATCTCTTTTATTTTCTTTCAGAACAGATTTCTGTGTTCATAAAGATGAGCCATGTGATACTGTGGGTGAGTACCAATAAGTGTCACTCACTCACTCACTCACTCATTCACTCACTCACTCACAAAGAATACTATATGGAAATCCTTCATTACACAACAATACACTGCAAAGTTTGCAAGTCTTTGGAATTTGTATATAAAACAGTATACGGGCAGCACGGTGGCATGGTGGTTAGCACTACTGCCTCACAGCAAGAATGACATCTAGAAGGTCTGGGTTCGATTCCACCTTGGCACGGACCTCTCTCTGTGTGGAGTTTGCATGTTCTCCCCGTGTCTTCGTGGGTTTCCTCTGGTTACTCCAGTTTCCTCCCACAGTCCAAAGACATGCAGTTACGGGGGTTAGGTTAATTGGTCACTCTAAATTGCCCATAGGTGTGAATGGTTGTCTGTCTTTTTGTGTTAGCCCTGCGACAGGTTGGTGACCTGTACAGGGTGTACCCTGCCTCTCGCCCTATGTCAGCTGGGATAGGCTCCAGTCCCCAAGCAACCCTGAACAGGATAAGTAGAAGAGAATGAATGGATGGATAAAACAGTATACTTGGAGATGTTTGAGAATATCTGGTTGTCTTCTTCTTATTAGCACAAACAAATAGATTTCTTTATAGAGGGTTTGTAGTAGAGCAACTTTGCATGTAAATTATCTTTCAAGAACAAGGGTGATGTGTAGAGCTGTAGTAATTACAGAGGGATCAAGCTGATGAGCCATACTCTGAAGCTGTGGAACTTAAGTTAAGAAGAGAGGTTACGATCAGCAAGCAGCAGTATGGCTTCATACTGCAGATGTTCAGAAGGTCACAGAAGGTCAGAAAGATTTGCACTGTGCTTTTGTGGATCTAGAGAAAGCATATGATAGGGTGCCAAAAAACTTTGATAATGCATGAGGAAGTCAGGAGTGGCTGGCCGAGACACACAACAAAACGTCTCTTAACAGGAAACGTGTTTCTTAATTTTGCAGACACAGAACTCCATACACAGTTTCACTTGCTGGCCCAGAAACACCACATGAAATTACTCATAAGTAGGCATAGTTCACACATGAAATTAACATTAGCCAGCTCAGAAACACAACATGAAACTTTTTTTCAGCTTTGTAACACTATAAGATTTATTACTTGTTGGCCCAGAAATACACCATGAAATGTCTTTGTTGGCTGTCAGAAAAATTAACATGAAACTTTGTTGGTAGCCTGCTCAGAAACAGAAAATACAGTCTTGGTTTTGGGCTCAGCAAATCGGAGTACAGTCTCTGGATTGGATGGCGCAGAGACACAACACTCACTTTTATTGTGCTGGATCAGAAACAAAACATTCAATTTTAGAATTGGCAGGCTCAGGTACATAGTGCTGAGTTTTTAGAATATGAGCCAACTCTAAAACAGCACACAGGGAAGAGTCAGTGTTTTTTTTCGCATTTATTTAGTAGCTTTATTTTAATCCAACAAAAATATATACAAAGAACAAAAAATTGTAACATAAAACAAGGGGTACTGACCAGTTTTGTAATAACAAATCTCTTAATAACAGAGTTCTTTATTCTTCCTTTAGTATGTAAGCGAGTCATTTCATTCGGCGCTTGTTGTATATATGTCCTTTTATTCGTAGACCATGAGTCAGTTTTTCCATATCATGTATTTCCTCAACAATTTCTTGCCACTGTATCCAAGGCGGGTCAGATTTTCGCCAGATTTTTGTGATGACCTTTTTGCATGAGACTGACAAAAAGATGTCCTCTTTTGGAATTACTGCTCCAGGTAACAGTCCCAGAAGGGAAATCCTGGGATCTTTGGGAATGTTGTAGACCAGTGGTCCCCAAAGTGTGGGCCACAGCCCACCGGCACTGCAGGGGCCCACGATAATAACAAAAATTCAGTTTGAAGTGACTCACAAGTAGGCATAGTTCACTTTTTATATAAATGTATTTACTTATATAAAAAGTGAAGTAAAATTGGTAGTAGAGGTGGTTAGTTTTATGATATTATTCACTGCCTAAATCTAAATTTACTGCTCTCATATTGAAGTTTGTGTCACAGTGGTGAGTGGGACACGTATTGGTTTTAGCACTTTACATATGACTGCATAGTATTGGCAATACTATAGCCAACAGCCTGTGTTGTTTATGTTTTTTCAATCAGATTTTCAAGGAAATCCATCACTTTCTCTTGTATTTTGATGAGAGTGAAAATTTCACAGGCTGGTGCTGTCGGACGACCGGGGGGAGGGGGGGCCCATGGGCCACAGTACTCTTGAGTTTGGGAATCACTGGTGTAGCCCATAATGTTCTCAATACTTTGAGAAATAGTGTCCTAGAATGGTTGTAAATTTACACATGATCAAAATACGAGTGTGATTGGTGTACCTGTGAGTGACCCTGTGTGAGCAAAAGAATAAACAGCTTGCTGAATCTAGCATAAAGTTCTATTTGACGTTTTATTAAATATAAAAAAGAACATTACACGGTACCAGGAGTGGGGTCAAGAAAGGGAAGCAACACAGCGAAATGGATGCAGTAAAGCCACCAGGGCCCTTGAAACTTACTGGAAATGTAGATGTGAGTTGGAGGACTTTCAAACAGGATTTTCAGCTGTACATGGTCGCAGTCAGAGTTGATCAATGAGCAGAAGAAAGAAAAATTGCCGTGCTGTTCACTGTCGCTGGCCCAGAAGCAATAGAAATTTTCAACACTTTTGTGTTTGCTCAACCTAAAAACAAAGACAGGTTTTTCAAGGCACTGACAGAGAAGCCTAGAAAATTTACAGAAAAAGTCACATCCCTGAAGGCTTATAATAATAATCAGCCAATACAAACAAAAGGTGGATGCAGACTCATGGACATGAGTCACTTTTAGGAGGCAAAGCATCTGAAGACCTAGGTCTAGTCTAGGACCTATAAGATCTATCAGATAAACACTGACAACATGAAAATAGTCAAACAAGGCAAAGGTCACCACCAGTGTGAGGGGACCACAGACATAGTGGATAAGTTTACTTCTGTCTTCAGAGTACACGGGATATTACCTTACACTTACAAAATTCAGATCATGCCAAGCCTGTAGTGCATGCCCCAAGGAGAGTGCCTGCACCACTCTGAGTTGGCTTGAAAAGAGAGCTGGAAAGGATGACTCAAATGGATGTCTTTGAGCGAGTGGAAGGACCCACAGACTGGATCAACTCTATCACATGTTTTCAAGAAGAATACAGGATACACAACATTTAACACACCATTTTGATGTTACTGTTTCCTGAGGCTGCATTTGGCATCAAGTCAGCCCCAAAGATGTTCTACAGAGCAATGGAGTCCATAATAGAGGGTCTTGATGGCACCAGAGTCTATATAGATGACTTGATTGTGTGAGGAACAACACAATAACAACATAATGAAAGACTGGAGAAACGGATTAAAACTAAATGGGGACAAGTGTCTCTTTGGTGTCACAGAGATGACTCACAAAAATGTGTCTTGCGAGCCATGAGAATGATCAACTTCCTGGGTAAGTTCATTCCTAATCATGCCGCCAATACCGCATGCTTGAGAAAGTTGCTACATCACAACAGTGTCTGAGTGGACTGCACGACATGAGAGAGTGGAAAAAGTGAAAGGAAACTGTAACTACTGAGCCAATACTCACATTCTTTGACCCATTAAAACCTACAAAAATCTCCACAGATGCCTCAAAAGATGGCTTGGGAGCTGCCCTGCTCCAAATGCATACAGACAAATTGCAGCCAGTAGCTTATGCATCTAGATCAATGACGGAAACTGAGCAACAATATGCTCAAATAGAAAAAGAGACCTTGGGCTTAGTATTTGGGTGTGAGATGTTTCACAGTTATGTGTATGGACTGCCAGCCTTTGCAGCAGAGACTGATCGCAAACCACTCATATCAATCAGGAAAAAGAACCTCAATGACATGTCACCCAGAATTCAGCGCATGATGATGGTATTGCAGCGTTGTGATTTTGACCTCACACTAGGAAAACACATTGTACTGGCAGACACTTTGTCACAAGCACGAGTACCAAGTAGAGACGTGCAGCTCAGCCCGGTGACTGATGATGCTGAAACACACGTGAACATGCTTCTCTCCCAGCATCAGATGTCACGTTGCAGCGGATTGTGCAGGAGACGGCAAAAGAGCCACTCCTGCAGAAAGTGATCCACCATATCCAGAACGGATGGTCAACAGGGACCTGCCCAGGGTTGTACCCTGTGCGTACAAATTTGTGTATGGTGAATGGCCTGCTTCTGAGACAAAGTAGGATTCCCCTGAATTTGGACACAGCTCTACAGAGAAAACGTTAGCAACGTATGTTCTGCAATGCGACTCCTATTTCTGTCTGTAACAATTTTTCCTCTTAGTTGTGTTTGTGGTTGGCGCTGTCTCTGGCTCAGCTCACTTTATTTCCAAGAATCTAATTCTGGGGAGCTCCAGCAAATTATATATGTCAATTGAGAAGCATAATAATACTTGTTTAGCTTAGGAAGGGCTAAACCTCCATGCTCTTTGTCAACTTGAAGTTTCAATTTTATCCTTGGTCGAGCTCGAGCCTGATGGGTAGAGTTATGAAAAGTTTTGAAAACTGAAAAATTTTGGCAGCAGATTCATCGTCACTATCTCTATTCTTGCATTAAAATCCAGTGTCAACAGTTTCGAGCATAACATGTATTTTTGTGTTGAATTAACAATAGTGCTGAGATTTTGGTTAAAAAGGTCATTCGGATGTTCACCAACCTATTTTAACTTTTTTGCTTTTTGCTTCCCACTTAAGTTAATAGTTCTGTCTTATCAATTTGCTAGGGGAATAATTGATGGTCAGGACCTGTGTTCTGTTCGTACTCTGGCGCTATTACTTGGTGTTGGCTGTCACTGTGGTACTGTATCACTTCCTGTTCCTGTTCTGGACCACAAGGATGTATAATGTGTAGCTTGATTTTCCTAGATAGCAACATCAGTGATGGCATAGTTACCTTGAAAAATTATCTCATTACTTATTACTGATTACTACTTTAAAAAGTAACTTACTTTACTGATTGCTTAATTCCAGAAGTAACTAAGTTAGATTACAAGTTACATTATTAGTTACATTCAACAGCTGCCGGTGTTGTGCCAAAAAGTGATCGTTTGTATTTAAACGGCTGTGAATGACTTGTTGAACTATAATCTGTCAAACATGTGTCAAATATATCTCTCAAGTTTTGAGCGAGAAATAGCATTTCTATCAGTTTTTGGCAAAGTGACTTTTATATATAAATGTGAATGTGAGCGTGGATGGTTGTCTGTCTTTCTGTGTTGGCCCTGCGACAGGCTGGTGACCTGTAGAAGGTGTACCCTGCCTCTTGCCCTATGACATCTGGGATAGGCTCCAGCCCCCCCACGACCGTGAACAGGGTAAGCAGAAGAGAATGGATGGATGGATGGACTTTTATATATTCACTTTTTTTTATCAAGGTAAAAACTGTCATTGACATTAAAGATGTTTTTTTTAAACAGAAATCTGGCTCAGAAGGCTGCAGAAATCACAATAAATATAACCTCACAGTTCTATGAAGATATTTAAAGTGGCCAAAAGGGCCGAATTGATTATAATGTAGGTATAAAAACACAGACTCCTAAAGATTCTTGAAAAACAGGTTATTTCATCATTTTATATATAAGCCCTTCATAAATCATGCTGACTGCACTCTATTTACTGATATAAGCAATGACAACCATGAAACGAAGGTGAGTCAGCCGTGTTTAAGGGCAGCATTTCCTCTACTACATACTGTCCAACCAACTTCTTCAGCTCTCCCCCACTTACTGGTTTAGTACCGAAGTCCAGCTTTTGTTGTTTGGGTGCTGGGGGGCCTCCTGCATTAGCCGTAGCTGCTTCACCACCTGGTGGGACTCGCTCTGTAAGTGTGACTGTGCCGTGCTGTGACTCCAAATGTTTCTTTAAACCTGTGTTTTTGGAGCTAGACAGCACTTTGTCGCCAGCACAGAGTGCACAACTAACCCTGATATTGGCATCTTTAGCTGACACAAACACAATAGTGCCTGTATTTCAGCTAGAAAACACACATCTCTCTCCTCCCTCCATTGTTTGTTTGTGTCGCTGTGTGCTATTACAGTATTTCTGAACTGCTAACTCACATTTACTGAGTCCACCACCCATTTTCCCAAAACCTTATACACAAATCTAAAAACTCAAGCTAATGCCCCAAATCCAATACTTTCCTGTCAAAATCAAATAATTACTGCAAAAAACAGTGTTCTGTGTGCAACACCAAACGCTGTGGTCAAGTCACATACACAGCAAGTAATAAATCTATTTACACAGACCATCTGTTACACACGACATCAAATAATTTAAGACACAGCAGCCAGGGCATGTCAACAGAAAATGTTTATTTCAAGTATGAACACAAAACACTGCCATAGTCAGAGTGACATGACAATGCTGAATGTAGACAAAAAAGAAATAAAAATTAAAAAACAAATGAAAAGCACAGCACTGCAGGACACATATTCAGTCTGCACCTTCATGTCTGTGTGCAAGGTCCGGCCAGAGGACCTCCTCCACGTCACAGGTAATGTGCTCCCCTGCCAGGCAACAGGGGATAACCCACCTTGTGTGCCGAATCCAGCCTTGACAGGACTCTACAATAACATCATCACATGCGTGTTTCATTGCCTTCAATTTATTCTCTCCAGTGTAGGAAGAATACACCTTCCACCTCCACGCAGAGAAAACCCCTCTAGTGGATTGAGGAAGGGGCTGTAAGGTGGATGGAACACGGTGATGTAGCGCTGGTTGTTTGCGAACCACTCGCGTATCTGGACGACACGGTGAAAGTTCACATTGTTTCAAACTATGATGTCTACAGGAGGCACTGTTTGCTGATCCACCTGTTCACATGCATCTATGCGAGCCTGTAGACCAACCAGGAATGTGAGGAGATGTCCGGTGTCGCATGGCCTCAGGTTATCATGATGGTGGAGGATCGCCCCAGTTACCAATGGCTGCACAGAGGGTGACATTGCCAGCCCACTGGCCAGGGACTCCCACATGATGTGTGAAAAGGGCACTCCTGCCACCTGCATGTGGTCTTTGGAGTGTGGCATACTGTATGCCAAATGTTGTACAACTGTTGTACAACAGTGAATGTCCTGATGATGCTGCCACAGATAATCTGCCCAGATTGGGTTGGACCCTTTGTCCTGCTTCCCTTGTGGTCATCCCGTGGACGAGGACATGGTTTGTTTTCTCAGTGGTCCTCGTCCTCTTTCTCCTCGTCTTACACCTCTCACTCGCACTCTTCCTCCTCTGCCTCTCTTTATGTCTCTATCCATTGTAGATGCACATGTGCCACCTGCACACTAAATTAACTTTTATACTGCCCAGTTGGTCTGGTCACATCATTTGACAAATGTGTGTTCAATTGTGAGTTGCTGTGTGTAACAGCTGACAGCGGTGTTGGAGTTGTGCTAGCATTCTGCTGCCAGTGTTTACGATTTTGCAACAATGTGTTCAGTGACTGTGAGTGTGTTTAAGATTCGGCAACATACCTGTGAAGTGTGTTTGGTGACTGAGAATGTGTTTACTGTTACGGGAAAAAAAAAGTGATTGAGTTGTACCGGATGTAGCTAAATGCCAGAACTGTGTTCACGTTTTGGCGAGAAGAATGTGTGATTTGAGAAGTTCATTTAGACTACTGTGGATTTGATTGAGGGAATGAGGTTTAGTGTTTTAGCGATTGTGAAATACTGTATTGTTCTCATGCTGAAAACGGGACTTAACTGTCACATCGGCCAGACGCCACTCCCCGAGACGCAAGAAGCAAGCAAAAATATATCTTTTTAATGAGGAAAATGACAAAAATAGTAATGAACAGTGACTTGGGTAAATTACTTTAATCTGATTACTGGATTGCAAATAGTAATGCATTAGGTTACTCGTTACTGAAAAAAGTGGTCAGACGCGTTACTTAGTAACATCACTGAACAACATATTTCAGTGTAATTTTCACACACTTTACCCAAAGCACACTCTCGCGGTCTTCGGTCGAAGGCTTTCTCCAGGTCCAGAAACGCCATGTGGATAGGCAGGTTCTTTTCCCGGTGGCGCTCGACGAGTAGCCTGGCCGCGTGGATGGCGTCTGTTGTTCCATGGCCTTTGACGAAACCGCATTGATTGGGTGTGGTCTCGATGATCTTGTGAAAGCGGGCATTGATGACTTGTTCAAAGATCTTCATGGCGTGGCAAAGGAGGCGGGTGGGTCGATAATTGAAGCATTGCAGGATGTCGTCCTTGCCCTTCCAGATGGGCACCGTGGTGCTGGTCAACCAGGCCTTGGGGGTGACTCCGTTTTCGATGATACGGTTAAAAAGGCTGGCGAGGAATGCAGCACCATGGCGTCCCATCAGCTTCCATGCCTCCGCGGGAATGTCGTCAGGTCCTGGCGCTTTACCATTTGTCGTCTTCTTTGTGGCAGCTTCGACTTCGGCGGTGCTGATCAGCGGGATGGGACCAGGGATGGCATCGGCGGAAACGATTGAAGGGTGCAGAAATTCCTCGTTGGAGATCTTGGCAAAGTAGGTGTTCCAACGCTGCAGGATTTTACGTGGCTCCCGGAGTGTTCGATGTTGCTCGTCCTTGACGTGTTTGACTTGGCCAATGTCCATCGTGGCCTGATGGCGGGAGTTAGCTAGTCGGTAGATCTTGTTCACCCCTTCCGGAGTATACAACTCATTGTAGAGGCGCTGGTAGTGGGCGGCTTTGGCCACCGTGACTGCTTGCTTCGCCGCCGACTTGAGGGCCCGATATCGCTGGCGATCGGCAGGGTCCAGGGAAATGAACCATGCTTTCTTGGCCACCTTCTTCTCCTTGACCGCTTGTTGCACTTCTTGGTTCCACCACCAAATTTGCTTGTCGATAAATTTCCTGCCCGGTTTCGTTCGTCCAATAAGTTCCTCCGCCACGCCGTGAATCCGCACTGCCATGTCTGACCACATGGCATCGACCGGCTGGTCGAAGTCCACTTCGAAGTTGCTGGTGGCGTTGGCGAGTTGTAGTTTCCATTCCGGTAAACGCCACCACTTGATTCTCGATCCCAAGGTCGTGCGGGGCTTGCGGTGTTGGCTGAGGTCGAGGCGCTTGTCCAAGACGAGGAGGCGATGTTGTGGTTCAATTGATTCCAAAGGAATCACTTCCGCATTTATGGTGAGCTTGAGATCCTGATGCCGGACGAGTAGGTAATTGATCTGGGTTGACCTTCCTCCGCTGCTTTACGTGATCAGGTGTGACGCTCTTTTCCTGAAGAAGGTATTGACAATAGCGAGATTGTGCGCTTCGGAACACTCCAGGATGCGTTGACCATTGTCGTTGCGGGCGCTGTAGCCTTGGCCTCCATGGCACTGATGAAAGCCTTCCCTCGTGGAGCTGACGTGGACATTGAGGTCTCCACTGATCACCAGGTGTTCTTCGGGTCTGATCGATTGTATCACAGCGTCCAGCTTCTCCCAGAATTTGTCTTTCTCCTCGTCGGTGCAGTTGGTCTGTGGGGTGTAGCAGGAGATTGCTTGCAAAACCACTTCACCCGATCATGATTGACATGAGCCGGTCCGACGCTCGGCACACTTCGACCACACTGTCCTTGAGCTTCTCGCTGATGATAATTCCCACGCCGTTCCAAGCCGAGTTGGCGGCGTTGTAGAAGAGCTTGAAGCCTTCACCGATGTCCCGGGCCTTCGCTCCTTTCCACTTCGTCTCTTGCACACACGCGATGTCGATGCCCGGTTCTTGAGTGATGCGGCCAGTTCGCGGCTTCTTCTTGAGCAATGCGGCCAGTTCTCGGCTTCTTCCGGTCATTGTGCCAATGTTGATGGTACCGATTCGAAGTTGGGCTGACTTCTTTAGCCCGCCTCGCCTGTGGGCAGGGATCTCTTGCTGAGTTGTCACACTGTTTTGGCGAGGACAACGCGCGTTGCCTCCGGGGGACACCCTAGCTGTTCTTGCCGCAGCTTGAACGGACATATCCATGATGCGACTGTGAATACTTCAACCGATGCATCGCTCCACCTGGCGTTGAAGACCTTCACTGTTGGTTGGAATCCAGCCGGCACTGCAAGGAGGTGGTGATAGGGTTTTACCAGCCTATAGATAAGAGGAGGCTGACAGTATAAAAATGTTTTGGTTAGACAGGAACACGGGCTCAGAGAGAGAGAGCATACACACAGGCCTGTCTCTTCTGAGTCCCCACATGTATGTGTATTTTTTCTGATTCTTTAATACATTAAATGTCTTACTTTTTTAATTAAAATGTTTCAGGTGTCTTCCTTCATAAAAAACCTGTTTACCTGACAGCCACCTGATAAAGTAAGCGTACAGCCCTGAAACGACATGGTCATTATGCTTGATTCAAGCCATTTTTGTTAGATTGTTACATGTTAGATTCAACTCATTGTGCGCACAAGGCACACAACGAAATGATCGTTCCAGATCACTCATCCAGAGACGAGCATCTGCGGTCATGCAGCCAGAGACCAGCGCTACCGTTAGGCAATGTGGTTTAAGTGTCTTGCCCAAGGACACAACGCAGCGCAGGGACAGGGGCTTGAACGTGCAACCTTCTAGCTACAAGGCGAGCGCCTACCCACTGCGCCACTGCCATGAAAATTTTTTTTCGTGGTTTGCCCACATCTTACAATTATAAAACATATATATATGTAAATTATACATGCAATAATATAGGTGTACACAACACTATTTTTTCCAAGAAACATCTGAAAAAGAATAAAGTAAAGATCAAATAGCATTTTTTTATGCTTTGCTCACAGTATTTACAGATCTCTCAGGTTTCCGATATGCGAAGACTGAGTACATGGAGTTTGGCGAGCAGACCGACGGGACCATCAGCGTCAATGGCGTGCCCCTCAAGAATACCACGCAGTTCAAGTACCTCGGATCCATCCTCAGCAGTGATGGCGACACACTCCCGGATGTCCGCGCCCGAGTCAGTGCGGCCTGGGCCAAGTGGCGCCAAGAGACGAGCGTACTCTGCGACCGCAAGATGCCTGAGCGCCTCAAGGGCAAGATCTACAAGACCATCGTACGCCCCATTGCCCTCTACGGTTGCGAATGCTGGCCTGCAACCGCACGACATGAGCAAGCGCTGCACAGAATGGAGATGAGGATGCTCCGCTGGAGCCTGGGCTTGACACTGCATGACCATGCAATGAACGAGGACGTCCGAAGACGGATCACCGACAAGATGCGAGAAGCATGCCTTCGATGGTATGGAGACGTCGTCCGAAGCGATGACAGCTCGGTGGCCAAGACCGTGATGTACCTCAGCCCGCAGATGATACTCAGCTTTACCTGTCCATGAAGCCAGATGACACACATCAGTTAGTTGAATTGCAGGAAGGTCTAAAAGACATAAACGCCTGGATGACCTCTAATTTTCTGCTTCTGAATTTAGATCAAACTGAAGTTCTTGTGCTCGGCCCCACAAATGGTGTCAAACCAGATACTTACTCTGGATGGCATTACTTTGGCCTCCTATAACACTGTGAGAAATCTTGGAGTCATTTTTGACCAGAATATGTCCTTTAATGCGCATATTAAGCAAAAATGTAGGACTGCCCTTTTGCATTTGCGCAATATTCCTAAAATTAGAAACATCCTTTCTTAAAGTGATGCTGAAAAGCTAATTCATGCATTTATTACTTCTAGGCTATTGTAATTCATTATTATCAGGCTGTCCTAAAAGCTCCCTGAAAAAGCCTTCAGCTGATAAAAAATGCTGCAGCTGAAGTAGTGATGGGGAAAAGAAACAGAGAGCATATTGCACATATTGCAATAAGGTAATGGAAGTAGATGTAGAAAGATGCTTTGTGGCACCTCCTGGCCATCTCTGGCCCAGTACAGCTTTTCCTACTATAATGCTCGAAGTCTGCTATTCTTTCTACACAATGAGAACACTCTTTCTCTTTGTGGACGCAGACTTAAAGCATGTGACCTATTTAAAGCTTCAATATAATCACTGAACTCATAAAAGGTTCAGCTATAAAAAATCCTGCCACCTGCACTTCCTTTCCCCTCATGGTTTTAACTTAAGAAGATCCCTGAATACACAAAAATTAGGCCATTTAAGAACATCTGCCAAGATTCAACCCACTACGTGGGTATATATCTTATATTAAAGGAGAGCTCCTGAAATTTAGAACATTCAAGGCTCTTGTTTAACATTCTAAAATGGCCTAAATCTATCAAGTTAACAAGATTTTTTTCTCAGGTGTCAAAGTCATCAACCCCAGAGCAAAAGCAGTAAACTGGAGGACCCCAAACCTCACAATGAGTTCTTCATAATTGCATATCTTCAGCTTTGCCAGGACTGCCAAGCCTTCCATCTCTGGTCTCTTAACAGAAGAAGTAGCCAGTATGCAATAGCTCTTATTTCACAATTTCCTTACCAAAAATTGCACTTTCTTTAATCATTCTTGCTGTTGGAATGTGTAGCCAAGGGGCTTCAATACTCTTGATGGGCCCTGGTTTCCTGGGTCTCTATCTGCCTCTGTCCTCTGGTGGGCTGAGCTGCGGCTTTACACTACTGTCAAAACTGTTAAACCCAAAATAACGACCCTGTTCTGAAAACGTAAGGAGTAGAAAGTAGAGACATTTGTATAAAAATGTATGGAGTAAAAGTAAAATGTTTTTGTACTTACTTCCCATCTCTGGTCCTAAACAATAATATTCAATAAGAAAACAACAAACGTGACTATGGAAGCTTGTTTCCGCCACTAAAAAAAAATTTTTTTTAATTCGCCATCTGTAATTCAGTATTTCAAGTTATTAACTCGAAATTTCAAGTTGTTTTCTCAAAATTTTGAGTTACTAAGTTGAAATTTCGAGAAAACAGCTCAATTTCTAGAAAATAACCTGAAATTTCGAGTTAATAAGTCAAAATTTTGAGTTATGTATCTCAAATTTTCGAATTAATAACTCAAAATTTCAACTTTGCGCTGCCAATCAGGAAGCTCCGTGATCCGTACATCATTTCCTTGTTAACTGGAAGCAGGAAGCTGAAGCTATCAGCTGTCCAACAGATCGACATGAAAATATTGATTCCTTACCTGTTATGCAGCTGTATTTTGCTAGAAGACATTTTGACCTTTGATGGTCAAAAACATGCCAATAATTTGTTCAGGTTTGCTAGAAACTGCTATCTCACTGATACTGTCGCTACCCCATTTTGAATGTGCATGTGCTGGCAGCATCTGCTTCCAGGTAACAAGGAAATGACCTTTCTCGCAGCTTCCTGATTGGTTGCGCTAAGCCAAAATTTTGACTTATTAACATGAAAATTTGAGATGTGTAACTCGAAATTTTGAGAAAACAACTCAAAATTTCGAGACAGTAACTCGAAATTTTGAGTTAATAACTCAAAATTTTGAGTTACGGATGGTGTATTTTATTTTTTTAGTGGCGGAATCAAGCTTCCATATATGACAGTTATCTTCCTGGTAAGACAAAAAAAATATGAAATGAGTCCTACCAGGATATGGGGATTAGGTTTTTCACCATCACTGGATGGTGATGTATAAAAGTTAGCAAATGTACACAGATGGATCCAAGATGGCGCCGCGAATGGATGCCCTGGTACTTCGGTGCGCTCTGTTTTGTTTGTTTTTGTGCGTTATTTCTGTGTCTGGACACTCTTCTGGGTATTCTTACACCAGAGTAGAGCTTTTCAACATTAGGTCCACAACACCTTCGGATTTATTTCCTGTTTTTGTCGCATCTGCGGCGGATTTATTACACACTCTGGCCCAGAAAGTGAGACGCCGAAAGAGAGGGAAGCGCGCTGGCGTGCTTGTGAGGCTAAGGAGACGTGGATTACGCACAGCCTTACCTGGGATTTTCCTCTCCAACGTGCGTTCACTTAGGAACAAAATGGACGAACTGATACTGATGAGGAGCATGAATAGAGACTTTTCCAAATCCTGTGTGTTATGCTTCACGGAGTCATGGCTGTGTGAGGAGATACCGGACTGCGCGCTCCAGTTGGAGGGATTTCATCTCCTCCGCGCAGACCGGCAAGCTGCGCTTTCCGGCAAGGCTACAGGTGGAGGAGTCTGCTTCTACATAAACAGTGGCTGGTGTACGGATGTGACAGTGATTGCTAAGCACTGCTCTCCCTCACTGGAATATCTTTTCATACACTGTAAACCGTTTTACTCTCCGCGGGAGTTCGCTTCATTCATACTGGCTGCTGTTTACATCCCGCCGGACGCGGACGTGCACGAGGCCCAGTGCGCGCTCACAGAGCAGATTCTGTGCATGGAGCGGACATACCCGGACTCTCTTATCATCGTACTTGGGGACTTTAATAAAGCCAGCCTGAGACAGGAACTTCCCAAATATAAACAATATATCACATGTCCGACCAGAGAGGAGAAGACACTGGACCACTGCTACAGCACGATAAGCGGGGCTTATCACGCAGTGCCCCGCGCTGCACTCGGCCTCTCTGACCACGACATGATCCACCTGATCCCCGCGTACAGACAGAGGCTGAAGCTCTCAAAACCTGTGGTGAGGACAACAAAGCAGTGGACCCGTGAGGCTGTGGAGGAGCTCCGCACATGCTTCGAAACTACAGACTGGGACTCAATGAGGGCTGCCTGTGACAGTCTGGATGACTACACGGACACTGTAACCTCGTATATCCACTTCTGCGAGGACAGCATTGTGCCATCACGCACCAGGGTGAGTTATAACAGTGACAAACCCTGGTTTACTCCCAAACTGAAGCAGCTGTGGATAGAGAAGAGGGAGGCTTTTAAAAGTGGGGACAAAGACTGCTACAAAGAGGCCAAGTACAGGTTTAGCAAGGAAGTGGCCACTGCTAGATCACATCACTCTGAGAATATACAGCAGCAGATCTCAGAGAACGACGCGGCCTCTGTATGGAAAGGTTTTAGGCAGATTACCAACTACAAGCCTAAAACCCCCCACTCCACAGACGACCTACAAACTGCAAATAGACTGAACGAGTTCTATTGTCGTTTTGATGGTCAGTTCAGCAGCCTTCACACCTCCACCAGTCCCAACTACAATACAGCCAACACAAATATTCACCCCCCAACCTCCCCCACTCCCCACACCTCAGAGAAGCCCACATCATCAAGGACTCCCACCCCAGAGTCCCCCTCCTCCCCCACCCCCACAGTCTTTTGTATTCAGGAGGACCAGGTGCTAAAGCAGTTCAGGAGTGTCAAAGCTCGCAAAGCTCCAGGTCCAGATGGTGTCTCACCTGCCACACTGAGACACTGTGCTAACGAGCTTGCCCCATTGTTCACGAACATCTTCAACTCCTCACTGGAGGCTTGCCACGTGCCTGTCTGCTTTAAAACCGCTACCATTGTTCCTGTCCCCAAGAAGCCAAGGATCACTGGACTAAATGACTACAGACCTGTGGCACTGACTTCTGTGGTCATGAAGTCATTTGAGCGTCTGGTGCTGTCCCACCTCAAGTCCCTCACAGCCCCCCTTCTGGACCCCCTGCAGTTTGCCTACAGAGCCAACAGGTCTGTGGACGACGCCATCAACCTGACTCTGCACTTCATCCTACAGCATCTGGACTCCCAGGGAACCTACGCCAGGATCCTGTTTGTGGACTTCAGCTCTGCCTTCAACACCATCATCCCTGATCTCCTCCAAGAAAAGCTGTCCCAGATGAACGTGCCTGATCCCATCTGCAGGTGGATCACTGACTTCCTGACGAACAGGAAGCAGCACGTGAGGCTGGGGAAGAATGTCTCGGACTCCCGGACCATCAGCACTGGCACTCCTCAGGGCTGTGTCCTCTCTCCTCTGCTCTTCTCCCTGTATACCAACTGCTGCACCTCTGACCACCAGTCTGTCAAGCTTATTAAGTTTGCAGACGACATGACTCTCATCGGACTTATCTCAGACGGGGACGAGTCGGCCTACAGGATGGAGGTCAAACGTCTGGCGTCCTGGTGCAGCCACAATAACCTGGTACTGAACGCCCAGAAGACAGTGGAGATTATAGTGGACTTTAGGAAGCACACAGCCCCTCTACCCTCCATCATCCTGACTGACACCCCCATCACCACAGTGGACTCTTCTCGCTTCCTGGGAACTACCATCACCCAGGACCTCAAGTGGGAGCCCACCATCACCTCTGTCATCAAAAAGGCCCAGCAGAGGATGTACTTCCTGCGGCAGTTGAAGAAATTCAACTTGCCAGCAAGGACCATGGTGCAGTTCTATACTGCCATCATTGAGTCCATCCTCACCTCCTCCATCACTGTGTGGTACGCTGGAGCCACCACTAGGGACAAACAGAGACTACAGCGCGTTGTGCACTCTGCTGAGAAGGTGATTGGCTGTAACCTCCCATCTCTCCAGGACCTGTACACCTCCAGGACACTGGGGCGTGCAGGTCGGATCACAGCCGACCACTCTCACCCTGGGCACAGACTTTTTGACCCTCTCCCCTCAGGCAGGAGGCTACGGTCCATACGGACCAGAACCTCCCGCCATAAGAACAGTTTCTTCCCCTCTGCTGTTGGACTCATGAACAATTACCCTAAGACTGTTACTACCACCCTCCACAAACGCTGATGACCCTATGTCTATGCACCTGTCTGACTGCACTGATGTACATATTAGTGGAATATAGTCTACATTCTTCTATCTTTTAATTAGTCTCTGCACTGTATATTTTGTAATTTTGTAATATTGTGCTATAGTTATAGCTCTAATATCTCTGTATATTTGCAATTTGTATACTTGTATATTGTCTTATAGTTTTTATACTTATTTGTTTCTTTCTGTAAGCACGAAGTACCGCAGCAATTTCCTAATGCTGTGAACCTGTTCACCCATATGGCAATAAAAACCTTCTGATTCTGATTCTGATTCTGATATGCTATAACAGCTTCCACTCTTCTGGGAAGGCTTTCCACAAGGTTTAGGAGTATATTTAATGGGATTTTCAGGCCACAGAACCAGGCTGCAACACAGTTCTGAGGACTGGCCTGCCGGCAGCAAATATGGAGGACCTCTGGAGGCCGGAAAAGTGGTCAGCTATGAAGCTGAAGGAGCTCTGGAGGCAGGCCGGGAGACCAGGAGTGAAAGCCCTCTGATGGTCAATGTCAGTTAAGGAGATGAAGACCCTCAGGTCGCAGAGGCTGATGTCGGAGATGACCCTATAGGGGTCGGTGACAACGGAGATGCTCAGGGGGCCGACAGTGACAGAGGCAGCAGGACAGAGGCTGACGACAGCGACAGAGGTGATGGGACACGTCTAGCACAACTAGGATTGGGCTCTTGGACTTAGGTACTGATTCAGGATACTTTGGCAGAATGAATGCTGAAATAGTGAATTCATATCAATCCACAAGGCTCTTAATTACCTTTGTTTATTTAAGTTAACAAAAAGCTTTTTCCTATTTCTGTTTTCGTTATTTTTTTCATTTTCGTTAACGATAAATTTGGTCTGGAAAGAATGTCTGCCGCCTAACAAAAAACTATCAATTCCATTACTTAATGGGGGTGGTCGGCTGTGGTCTCATCTCCCAGTGTGCCTTGCAGTTGGCTAGGAGTGGACACAGGAGTGGCAGACATCTAGGGGCTTCTTGGGGAGGTGGGTTGTGGCTGCCATTTTGTGGTGTCTGTGAGTATGCCGTGGTTATTGGTAGTGGGGGGTTTAAGTGGGTACTGTCTTGTGGTTTTGACTTTTAGGGCTTGGGGTGCTTGCAGTGGCACATGCTGGTCTTGTACTTTTTGGTTGTTTTATTGTCTGTTGTTGACTGAGTGGGTGACTGGTGTTGGGGTTCTAGACTACCCTTTGCAGTTGGGAGGGTGGATGCTGACCTTGGGTGCGGCAGTGCTCCGGGACGCTGTCACTGCCACTTTTCCCCGCCCTGTGTTGGGGCATGGAGTATTGATGTCCCTACGGTGCCACTTGGAGCTATCTCTCTCTCTTCTGAGGGTAGTTCTCTACCTCCTGATCTTTAGTGTCGCAACCTACCGCCTCTGGTCCTTCGGGGCTCTTGCCCTTTGGCCAAAGGCACCCCTTCTGGGGTCTCCCTGTTCCTTCTGTTGGGATGGGCACGTTGTTATCATTGGGACATGTGGTTTTGGGTGTTCAGTGCTCTTGGAGGGCTGTGGACAGCCTGAGTCTCCTGTCCCTTTCTCTGTCTGCCTCTGGCTCCTGGGAGGAGGCTTTAACCCCTCGTTATTAAGTACGCACTCATTCATGCACTCACTCACTCACACAAGGACAGACACAGGAAGATCATGTGTTTATTTCTTTTTTATGCTTTTTTTTCTTTCAGGTGCTCCTTGTCTTTTGACTGTTTTGTTACAGATGCAGCAGTTAATGACCCATTGTGCTTTATTTTTGCTTTGACCCTTATTCTTACCTTTTCTCTTAATTTTCCCACTTTTTTCCTTCTCATTTCTTTCATCTGTCAGCTCTAGCATTTTTACATAATACATATATACAAATTAAAATATCCTATAGAAAGTTCATAGAGCTTCTCTTGGCAAAACAAATAAAGTCTACTATAGAGTCACACTGTGTATGTACTATGTGCTAAATGTGGATTGTTAAATTTACTAAATGTGGATTACTAAGTTTAGATTTAGATTGGGTGGGGGTGGGATGGGGGAAGGAATGTAGGGTTATTTAAAGTCCAGTAGGGTTAGTTAAAGGTGAATAAGAATTTCTCTGTTTTTTGTGCTCACAGGGTGAGCAAATCTTTTCTTCAAGGATGACTTGAGTGTTGTCAGCATTGCAAGCTTTGCATGCTTAGGATTTAGTGGCTCACTGAAACGCCCTTTGTCATGCTAATTAGCGCAAAATACATGGCTGAAGTTGCTGGTGGGCAGTACCACTGTGAGTCCAGAAGCCTGATAAATCTGTTTGGCTCGTTGTGCCGGCAGCTATATGAGCCATCACATTACTGTTTGATCATCCAGCTCACCCCTAGCACTTGGCCAAAATGTGGCACTGATAATAAAAGCACTGTGGATCATAGGTATTCGTCTGTGAGCTTCAACAATGAGCTATGTTTCATTCACATTGGATTTTTTAGGAACAGTATGGCAGAGGATCACAAAGGGCTATCATCCAGTTTGATTTAAAGGGAATCAGTCCAGCTAATGAGGATCTCATTCTAGGAACCAAATTCAATGAAACCTAATTTAGCACTATAAGCACAATGTTTTATATGAGTCCTAATTTTATGTGCATTAGTGTCTGTCTGCTTGTAGACCATACTAACAAATATAATGCTAGATAATGAGTTGGTGTCTTTAAATCATAACTGTTTACTAAGTGTGTCAAATTGTGTATTAAGAGGAAACAAATGTGCTGCACAAATTATATTCACCAGCTGCTGTTGTTCTACTGTGCAAAATTTTACTACACAAAAGCTTTGTGTATATTTGTCAAAACAAACACAACGTTTGGCTCTGTGTAGTTATTTCAAATTGTGTATTGCTTATTCCAGAACTGTGTAGTACTGTACCAAGCTGAATCTAGATTTACAAGTTAAAATGGCCAGGATATGCCTGTTTACAAGAGGGACTAACAGATGCAAAAAGGAAAGGAAAAAAAAATAGGAACGTAATGTGGAATATTTTATTTATTTATTTATGATATTTATTTATTTATGAACAACAGCTAGCATATTGTATTCATCTCTGGCTCTCTTCTTCAGTGTGTCTTTTGTCCTGTCTCCCTCCCCTCACCCCAACCAATCGTGGCAGATAGCTGCCCCTCCCTGAGCCTGTTTCTGCTGGAGGTTTCTTCCTGTTAAATGGCAGTTTTTCCTTCTCATTATCACTAAAAGTTTGCTCACAGGGGGTTATCTGATTGTTGGGGCTTTCTCTGTATTATTGTAGGGTCTTTACCTTACAACATAAAGTTCCTAGAGGTGACTGTTGTTGTGATTTGGCGCTATATAAATAAAATTGAACTGAATCGAATTTGTTGCTTTGTTTATTTTGTTATAGAGAATTCCCTAAACAGTAAGAACATGAGAGAAAAAAATGTTAGGGTGAGACACCTGCTTTTGGGGCTATAAATAAAATATACATAAAAGTTAACTGACTTGTAATGTGAGTCATTCAAAAAGGAAAACACCATGAATCTTATCAATCTTATCTTATCACTCATGTAGAACCCCAATACCAAAACAGTTTGTACACTAAACCCATATTTTATTCAAAATAGAACATAGAAAACATGCCAAATGTTTAAATTGAGAAGTATGTAACATTTAAAGAAAAATATTGGCTCATTTTGAATTTGATGATGGCAACACATCTCTAAAAAGTTCGGACAGGCCGATGTTTACCACTCTGTGGCGTCCCTTCTTCTTTTCATAATAGTCTGTTAAAGTCTGGGAATATTGTCATATTCTTATCCGATATAAGATTCTAGCTGCTCAACAGTCCCGGGTCTTCTTTGTCGTATTTTTTGTTTCATGATGTGCCAAATGTTGGTAGAAGGTCTCGACTGCAGTCAGGTCATTTCAGCACCTGGCCTCTTCTACTATGAAGCCATGCTAAGTAGATGCAGTTTTTAGCATTGACTTGGTGAACGGTGCAAGGCCTTCCCTAAAAAGATGTTGTCTGGTTAGGAGCATATTGTTAGTCTCATAGCATAATTGGCCACAAAACAGTTTTTCACTTTCAGTCCATTTTAAATGAGCTTTGGGAAGATGGCATCATTTCATTTTTACATGTGGCCTCTTGTTTGCATAATAGCTCTTTAACTGGTATTTCTGGATGATACGGTGAACTGTGTTCACAGACAATGATTTCTGGGCCCATGCAGTGCTTTCCACTGTTTCTGCCTGTTTTTAATGCAGTTCCACCTGAGGCCCTGAAGATCACAGGCATCATGTGTTGATTTTTAGATTTCTTCAGATTCTTCATACTGTAGATAATGATATCAAAATCTTTGTAAATTTACACTGAGGTAAACATGCAGTTTTTTTTTTTTTTTAATAGATTGGTGAACCTCTGCCCATCTTTACTTCTGAGAAAATCTGTCTATGTGACCAATCGTCCAGGAACCCCTGGAACCATGCCAGTTGGTTTTATACTTCTCCAGACCACCTATGTCTTATCATGTGGACCTGAATTCTGAGGCCTTGCTCACCTTATGCACCACTGAAATATGTGTTTGGCACATGGCAGATAAACCAACACTTTGTCTCCCTTTGGCCTTCTCTCATTCTGTCAGTTTTTTTCCCTCCAGAGATCATCTGGCTTTGATTGTCTTGTAGTCGTCAGTGATTTAATTTATGATTGTCTAGACTCAGATGACCCTGGTCTGGCTTTATATGGAGAAGGAAGTCTGTGCGTGTGTTTGTGTGCTGACACGGAGTTCTGTCTGTAACTCTGAACACAGAGCACACCTGTGTCAAAGGACAATTATTGTTTTGTTTCTGCCAACAATGCATACTCAAGCATTTGGTTTTTACATGTCTATGTTTCCAGCACTTGATTCCAGTCATTAATATTTCGAATCAATGTTTTGAATCTCAGACCTATTGTATTGTGTCCCAAATTATTTTTCAGTGAGCATAATTAAAGATTCTTTTGTTTTGTACAGTTATATTAAAATTATTTTGCTGCTACAGGAAAACAATTGATGATGGCAAAAGATTTTATATTATTTAAAAAAGAACCCTGAATATAGGTATAGTTGTTCCAAATTATTATGAATCAAATGTGAAAAACACCAAGGATCAACTTCACTTTCCAGAGAGCCTACCAGTCCCAACCTGCCAAAGGAGCACTCTGCTTAGCTTGTCAATATTTCTTAACTGCCTTGTAGGAACCCTCTACTGAGGGACTCCAAGAAAAAAGGCTTTATGTATGACCCAAAGCAGTGTGTGCTTGACCCATACCTGTGTACTGTCTCTTACCCACTGTGACTCTAAAGTGGAGTCCAGTGAGCCTCTCTATAATTGACTGCTTCTAGAATCCATGATGTGCTTTTTGTTCAGTCCAGCTGTATCTAGACAGCGTGCTCTAATATTCCATATCCATAAAACCATTTTCAGCAGTCAGGGGTTATGTCAGCCAAGCCGGATTCAGGTGGAATTATACTGAGCTTTAGTTGTGCTACAGGACGACCAAGCACTTGAAAATTCCCTCTCCAATGCCAGTCTGCCAGAGTGGCTGGGATAATTTGATTCCTGGATTTCTTCTCAAGAATCTTTGAAATAACTCTTGGTCTAACCCCCTCACCTTGGCTCTGTAGGTAGATCGATGAATGTACAGTACCAGTCAAAAGTTGGGACATTTGGGTGCCTAGGGGTAGCTAAGTGGTGGACTTGGCGACCACATACATACGCTGCGTTGCAGTGCGGGCGGCGTGGGTTCGAGTCCTGGCCCTTCACCAGTCTGTCTGTGTGTTTTCCCCTGTATCTTCTCCCTGTTTCCTGTCTCCCTCCACTATCAGTGAAAGTTGCTGTGGCCAAAAACACAAAGAAGAAAAGTTTGGACATTTATATGAATAGGTGAGTGTGTCCAAACTTTTGACTGGTACTGTATAAATTAGTCCAAATTAGTGTGTGTGTGTGTGTGTGTGTCTTTTGCTGCTTCAAAGCAGATTGAAACAAAACAGAGAGCAGAGGAGAGAAGCTGTAATGGAGCAAGTGCACAAAGTCAACACCAGCTTCAGCTTAGCTCTGGCAGGTTAGCCCTTTACCACAAGTTGATTGGAATGTTTCTTTAGGCATGTCACATATGAACCTTGGTTCTCTGAGTCTGTGTTTTTAAACTGTCATTGATAAACTCTATGGCACTGACTGCTCAGTTAGTGTCAAGCATTAAAACACTATCATAACTGTTACTTGGAAAACTCACTGTCATCTCATATTACTGTGTTACAGGTATTGCTTATCTAGGTGGTGTCTGCAGTGCCAAGAGGAAGTGTGTGTTAGCTGAGGACAATGGTCTCAATTTGGCTTTCACCATTGCTCATGAGTTGGGACACAAGTAGGTTGTGGGAAAGTTTTAAACAACTATATTTAATGAATGCATCCTGTCATTATCTTGCTGCTGTTTTAAAAATGCTGTAAATGGACTGGTACCTATATAATGCCTTTCTACTCAATTTTGAGCACTCAGTTCACATACAGTGCTTTATCTATATCTAAGCACTTTTACTTAACATTCTCACACACACTCACACTCCAGTGAATGCATCAGGGTCAACTCAAGGTTCAGTATCTTGCCAAAGGATACTTTGACACATATATTATAGAAGCCAGGGGATCGATCTACCAACCCGCTTTACCACCTGAGTTAGCCAGCCCACCAGCCAGCTATCCATCCATCCATCCATTCATGTTCTTCCACTTATCTGGGGCCGGGTCATGGGGGACAGCTGCCTAAGCAGAGAAGCCCAGACCTCCCACTCCCAAGCCATCTCCACCAGCTCATCTGGGGGGACCTTAAGGCATTCCCTGGCCAGCCAAGAGCTATAATCTCTCCAGTGTGTCCTGGGTCTGCCTCAGGGCCTCCTCCCAGTAGGACATACCCAGAAACCTCACTCAAGAGGCATCCTGGTCAGATGCCCGAAGTTGAAGATCTCTGGGGACTGGGGCTTCTGCCAGGCATTCCCAGCGTGCCCTCACAATACGTTTCGGTGTGCCGGGTCTATCCAGCATCCTCCCCTGCCACCTGATCCAACTCACCACCAGGTGATGATCAGTTGATGGCTCAGCTCCTCTCTTCACCTGAGTGTCCAGAACATACGGCTGCAGATCTGATGATACAATCACAAAATCGATCATTGACCTGCGACCTAGGGTGTCTTGGTGCCACATGCACTTAGGGACATCCTTATGTTCGAACATGGTGTTCATTATAGACAAACTGTGGTTTGCACAGAAGTCCAATAACAAAACACCATTTGGGTTCAGATCAGGCAGGCCATTCCTCCCAATCACGCCCCTCCAGGTTTTACTGTCATTGCCACGTGAGCGTTGAAGTCTCCCAGCAGCACGATGGAGTCAGGGGATGGTGCACCCTCGAGCACAAAGCAGTTAATAGCCATTTACATTGTTCTTTGTTAAAAAACAAAACAAATACTGATTCTAATTTTCTCTCAAAGTGGAAAAGAGGAAAAGTTCTATGTGGCTTCAACTTGTGGCAGAGATGGCAGGAGCTTCAGTCACAAAGACTACTCATTTAGAGCTACAGAAAATATGAGTAATTATTTTATGTAATGTGATTATGAAACGGGGGTGATATGTTCAATGACCATAATACGTGTACAGTGATACGCTCAGATTTTAAACCCTTTACCACATTCTCAACAACTCATGTGTCCGTATGTGGTGTACACAAGAGACCTTTTTGGTATAGCAGTTTTCATAAGGGTTAGGGAATATTATATAATCATTCATCTAAGATAAGAATAAATAGGTAATGACAATGACAAATAAAATAAATGAGAATAATAGTCAGCTGTTATTTCAAAATAAAAATGGGTTACCAACAGAACATCCCTGTTCCATTATTGACCTTTCCATAAATGGGATATCAAAATTAGAATGGTCACAAATTAAATATCTCTTTAAGAATCTATTGAATTGTGCCTTTTTACCTATATTTATAGTCCTGCTCTCTCTGATGTATTAAATAAAAAAAGTCCTTACAGATTAAATTTATTCAACAAGAGAAGTTTATACACTCATCAAAAACATTTTTAATCAGAGTATAGCATCTGGTCATTTATGTATCAGCAGGGGGTTGTTAATCAGTGTCAGCCGAAAAAGGCTGCTATATTGTTAGATGCAGTAGATATACTAAATATAATATGACCTACAGCTGAAATTACATGGATGAATGACACTATACATGGAAAAATTAAATTTATGGCATAGGAATACAAGGAATGATAAAAAAGGACAAATGTATATTTTTTCATTGAGACTTTTAAGAGCCAAAGTATTAAGAGTATAGATCACAGGTCATGGTGCTGCCCAGTGTTTCATTGTCTGTTGAAGAGTGTGCGTGAAACATCATATACTATTAGAGGGAATAAATAAGAATTTTGGAGTTCTACAGCATGCACACGGTTAATTCTTTTCACTGGCAAACTAGTAGCAATGAGTTTTACTTCAACCTGCAATAACTGGTCTGCCAGGGCTTAAGAGGTTGTAGTGATGGAAAGGGATGGCATTTACAGTATGGTGGAGCCAATGGTGAAAAAACTCCAGGAAGTGACCAAGGAAAATATTTGATACTCCACATAAAAAAAAAGATTACAGATGCAATAACAGTAGCCATTTTCACACAAACTGCAGACAATTTCAAGAGAACTGGTTGGGATATTTTCCACATTTGTTCTTTCTAACTTTAAGTACACAACAGTAAATGGTTGGTTTCAGATGCTATAACAGGATTATAAATAATCTGTTTTGTTTCGGCACCCTGATGGAATATGCATTTAGAAGCACTTGCTGGCAATGCTAGCACTAGAATATTAGCAATCCTATTTTACAGAGTACCAGGGAGCTAGCAGTTTAAGGACTGGTTAATGTTTGGGCTGACTGCATTGGACATTTATTAAACAGCTAGTGTTTGTGTACTTGGTCCTCCCTGCCTGAGGTGTAGGTAAAAGTTCTGCACTGCGTTGCAGGTTTAATGAGAAATCTGCATGAAGGATTTGGCACATGAAGATATTATAAAAGGTCAAAATAAGTTACATGGATGTGAATATTTCTTCACTTTGATTAGCTCTACGATGGCTGAGAAAGCTACAGTTAAATGTGCCACCTGCACATAAACTCTTCATTGACAGCAGTGTCACAGAAAGCTAAAGACTGGAGTAACTTTGTGACTGTTCCAGGCACCACAGATGTTATTGCTGTTTTCAGAGAGCAGCTCTATTCAAGCTTTGGGGCCAAGAAAGGTAATGAGCTGGCACATACTGTACCTCACTGCTGTCCGTGAACATGCACAACAGGGCAGTGGCGTTGCATAAGCACACACACAGACTCATCTAGATACACTAAAATGAGTTATTTTCTTGTGTGTTGTGAAGCTATCAAAGTGCTAAGGTGCTTGTGTAAACTCTAAGCTTAGACTTGTACTGCATGGATTTTTTAATGTTATTGTGTTTAATTGCTACTCATTACTGATTATATGGGATAGAAAAGCCCACATGAATTAGGTCACCCTAGTTATTACACATCAAAAACATAACCTGTGTACTTACACTTAAATTTAAACTAAACTTATAGTTCAATATTATCACGAATTCTTTAGGCCATGACAGTAATGTGATAATTTCACATCCCTATACACAGCATAAATGTACACACTGGAGATGCATATACAGATGTGAATGAAGTTAAATACAGATAAATATTACACATAAAACATAGTAAAACATGTTTTCCTGCACTTAAACACTGTTGGAGACCTATTGTAAAATAATTCAGCAGCAAATAGAAGTAAAAAAACCAAAAGCTGCACACAGAATTTTGTTTTAACCATAATAACTCATTGACTGGACTGGTTTGGTAGTACCATTCGTGTCATTGCTGCTACACTGACCATCTGAGAAAGTCATGTGGCACTGAACCCTGTTCATTTAGTTGTATTTGATGTTATCGAGAGCTAGTAGTTTGTCATTGCAAATTTCATGGTCGATAAATGATCCTGCTGAAAAATATGCACTGTTCAAAATCAAACCAAAGCCATCGGGTTAGGAATGAAAATATAAGGCAGGCTTTTGCACAAATATTGTATGGTAGTGAGTATTAACATGGATATAGTGGAATTTAGTGGATCTCTTTTGCTTTACATACTATTTTAAAGAAATATACATATGTGAATACTAAAGTTATACAGCTCTTAGACACTGTTCCAGTCCCTCTGCTTTGAAGGCTGTACACTATCCTCTGCAGTGGAAGAGGATATGTTTAAATTCTGAAATCTAATTATGTATTGCTTTAATTTCAGGTTGGGAAAAGAAGTCTGCACTTGTATTTTATTAGTTTCTGAGTCTGTGCCTGGAGTGAAGACTTGGTTGTTGTCTTTAATTTGCAAATGTAGGTCGCAGCTTTGGTTGGAAACACAGTAACTTTGCCCAAGTAAAGTCTTCCCCATTTCAGCACACATTCTTTCCTCTGTTGCTCTCTGTTTTGTGCCTCTGTGCGTGCACAGATGAATAAGAGAACATTCTTGTCAGAGCTCCTCCTCAAGCTCTGACTCTTCTCCATCCATATATTGCATGTGCATTACTGTAGGATAAGCCACTGCTTGAAGGGGATTTAACACAGTGCACTGGTGTATACAAAATGTACTTTGTGTATACATTTTGTGTCAGTCACTTAGCATAGAAAGTGCTTGTATGAATGTGTGTGTGAATGGGTGAATGAGACCTGTTGTATACAGCACTTTGAGTGCTCAAGAATAGAAAAGCACTCTATAAGAACCAGTCCATTTACAATGTTTTTGGGTTAAAACAGAACTGAGTGTACAGTATAAATACTGTTGGGAAGTTTACTGCATTTTGTTGACTTAGCCAATTTCATTCTAAAATATATAAGCAGATGTTACGGGAGCCATCGTGGCTGCTCTTAAAATCCTGGTCAGTCCATCACCTTAAACTGTACCACAATATTGCAAACTACCCAGTTTAATTTGCACTGTCCTGTGCAACAATATGAAATAAGCAGAAAAGTTCATGAACACATCAGGACATTGCATGCAATATTTAAATTTCCAGTTTATGAAACTTCACTTGCTGAGCAGTCCTTAACTTTGGACATAATCTCACTTCCTGTATCACACATTAGTGCTTTCACACATCTGTTAAAACCTAGCAAAGAAGAAGCGATCTCTATCCTTAGAAGCTGAAATGGCTCTCTGACCCATTATTTCATCATCAAACTGTTGCTAGGATACAGACTAAACATCCAGAGGCACTCTTCATAATTTCAGGACACTTCAGTCATGTTTCGCTCTCCTCCCAGCTGACTGGAAGCCATCATGAAACTCTGATCACCCACTTTATAACATGTTTATGGTACAAAAAAAAAAAAAATCAGTACTGGAAGACTCCTCTGTTTTAAATTGGAGAGATACAGAAAAATCATTTATACCCACAGCCATCAGGCTTTTCAGTATTCATACAAATAGCAGATGAGCTATGTCAGACATATAAATTTCCCTCTGGGATCAATAAAGTTATATAACTGGATAGTATAGTGGTGACATTATCGAATTCCATCCAGGGCTTGCATCCCAAGGCTAGAATCCCCCCAGTCATGGTACCCAAGCCTACCTCAGAATATGAGCAAATGATATTACTGAAGTCATACTGGCTCAGATGTTGCCCAGATTAGCAAGGTTCATGTCAGATGTTGAGGAACCAGGGCTACTGGAACAAGAATACAGCACAAGTGGACACGAGACATCAAAACATCTATTAGCTTAGTGTTCCAACATCAGCAAGAAGCAACTGCTATCGCAACTAGAGATTGATGAGGTGCAACACAAATTCTACCACAAGGGGGAGCCAGCATGTCAGGTCAGGGGGGGCAATTTCATCATCCCCACATTCCGAGATTGGGTACCAAACCCCAAGAACAACGGGTACGTTGAATGCCAAAACAGCTGACCTGAAAAATAAGATCATGGAAACGCGAACACCCTTCACTACACGAAGTACCCTCTGAAAGTCTACTAGAAGATGTGAATGCAGCACTGCAGACAAACCCTACCTAAGACCCGCAGAGACTAAGGCAGGTCCTTAGGAGTCAGCTGAATGGGAAGAAAAATATCTACATAATCAGCACCTATGCCCTGCCAGCTGTCAGATACCCAGCTGGTCAAAGGAGAAGATAGAAGCCACTGACATCTAGACAGGAAAGCTCCTTAACAGGGACTGCTGAGTATCAGAACCACTATGCTAGGTGAAACAACAAAGGTCCATGGCTACATCAGGAAGTTGACCACAAATAATCACATGCTTAGTGAATACCACAGGCAGCAGAAACCTGAGAAAGAAGATGAGCAAGAATAGGAACCATCATGGAAGGATAGGCCCCTGCACAGATAGAAGAAGTAGCTGATATCAAAAAGTCCTACCAATGGCTGGACAAAGCTGGGCTGAAAGACAGCACAGAGGTGCTAATCATGGCAGCACAGGAAGAAGTGCTAAGCACAAGATTGACAAGAGGCTACCACACAAGGCAAGACCCCAGGTGCAGGCTGTGCAGAGATGTCCCTGAGACAATCCAGCTTGTAACAGCAGGGTGCAAGATACTAGCAGGTAGAAGTGCTAAAACCAAGTGGCTGGTATAGTATACAGGAACATCTGTGCGGAGTATGACCTGGAAGTCCTGAAGTCAAAATGGTATAGGCCCCCAAGGGTGATAGAGAATGACAGAGCTGGTAATGGCTAACCAACAAGACATAGTAGTGAACAAGCAGAGGAAGTAAGTCGTAGTGATAGATGTAGCAATACCAAGTGATGGCAACATCCAGAAGAAGGAACACAAGAAGCTCGATAAATACCAAAGGCTAAGAGAAGAGCTAGAGAGGTTTTGGAAGGTGAAGGTAACACTGGTCTCTGTAGTAATTGGAACACTGGGGGCAGTGACCCGCAAACTGGGAGAGTGGTCCCAATAGATTCCAGGAACGACATCCGAGATCTTTCTCCAGAAGAGTACAGTCCTGGGAACAGCTAAGATACTGCGCAGGATCCTGAAGATTTCAAGTCTCTGGTAGAGGACTCCCGTTTTGGAGGAGGACAAAGACCGCCCACAGGGCAAGTGGGGAATTTTTTTTAATTACTAAAATGAAAATCCTTAAAACTTTACATCCATCCTGTAAAATACCATCTTATGACCACAGTTAGTCAAACTAGCTTCCAGAGACAGTGGCTATGTGTAGTCATTTTGTGGGTGTCTGTGTCATGGATCACTGTTTGGCAGGGAGGAGTAGGACCCCAGTGCAGAAACATGAAAAGTCTTCTTTTACTGGTTCAGAAACACAATATGGAATCTCATTATTAGCTGGTTCAGAAACTGAACTCACGTGTTTAAATTCTTAGAAACACAACCTGAAATGTCCCTTTTAATTGGTTCAAAAACAAAACAGTCTCAGAGATGCCCGGTTCTGGCAGAGGATGAGCTCCATGCAACAAAACAGTTTTACTTACAGAGGTGGATCTGTTTAATGGCTCATTGCAGAGCCGCTAGAGTGAGCTGAAGCCACACAGGGCACACAGGATCACCAGGCTGGGGCTGTGCAGAGTTCACTGTGTCGGCAAAACGGCAACGAGTTGTAGGGCGATGGAGAGTTGTTGGGTGAAGTGATGTGGCTATGGACTGGAGGAGAGAGGCTGAATCACGCCCCTTAACTGGGCTGCCCATGCCAAACAGTTCATACTGGAGATTTTCCTCAACTGAGATACCAAGTAAGCCAGCAAGATTGGTTCCAGGAATCATTGGAGCAGTGGAGTGGAAAAAATATATCCACAGAAAAAAGCCTGTAGTCGTCTTTTGTAGTAATCCCAAATGCAGGATTCAGAAGGCAGGATTCAACTTAATGCAACTTTATTGCTGGATCTCACAGGGAAAATGTACACTAATTATACACAGGACTGGACAGGAGCCAGCCAAGCCAACTTAACTTTATTTATAAAGCACTTTAAAAACAGTAATCACTGACCAAAGTGCTGAACATAGAGCCAGAGATAAACTAACTGTCATGGTGGCCGACAGAAAACGGACCCAGACGCAGAGGCAACAGTTCACAGAAAACAGAGTTTTTATTCCAAAAATAAATGTAAACAGGGAAAACAGGTGAGAGTGCAAATTTTCTGGAGAGCACGGAGAATCTGAAATGAGAAAGCGAACAGGGTCAGACAGGTATTAACTAACTAAAAAAGGTGATGGTCAGGGGGGGAAGGTAAGGTGGCTGACTCTGAACTCAGGTTTTACGGTCTGGTCGGGGATGTGGCTGGTGGAGTGAGTCGGGGCCGAGGTGGTCCGAGGGGCAGGCAGGCGGAAGCAGATGAAGCAGGGGAGCAGGTGGTTGAGTAGCTGGTTTCCGGAGTGGTGGAGGCTGGAATCGCCGCTCTGAGGGAAGGTGATGCAATTTAATGGAGATGATGAGCTACAGGATCAACAGAGTGAATAACAAGAACATAAGACTGTAATTCCTTGACACAAGCTGCTAGGTTTACCACAGGTGGGGTAGAACGTCTCAGCCCCTCCTAAATACTCCCGACCTTGATGAGCAACAGGAAACAGCTGCCTGCCCCAGTGGATCACCTGGAAGACAAAAACACTCCCACCAACCACACGGCCCGCCCCGACCCGTGACACTAACTATGAAACTACATCAATTCAGTTCACAGATCTTTATTGTCCCCTAAGGGAAATTTGTTCCACAGCCAGTAGTAAAAAACATGAAACATAAAACAAACAAGTACAAGATGATAACATACATAAAATCACAATAAATCGATTAAAAACCTATGCAAATCTGTGAAGCTGCTTAGGGCTATGCTAGCAATTTTTTTTTGGCCACAGCAGCTTTATTCATAGTGGAAAGATACGCGGGCAAACTGGTGACAGGCCAGGACACAAACCTGCACCGCTGTGGGTCACCAGCTTCACCACTAAGCCACCCGGGCGCCTATGCCAGCAGTTTTTCAGCACACAATTCCCAGCAGTTTGTTCCTGCTCTTACATGCTAAATCTAAACCAGCAGATTAGGTTAAACGTAAGTACAGACTCAAGAGTAAAACATTCTCCTAAAAGTAGAGTCCACATTAAAACCGTGGAGCTTCTGATGAAAATGCATCCTCTGATGAGCCTTTTTACAAAGTAAATCTATGTGGGCTTCAAAGTCAGCCTGTTGTCAAGGATCATTCCCAGGTGTTTATAGTGGTTCACGGCTTCGACGTCTTCAGCAGAAATAACCACAGGCAAGGTGACTGCGCTGTGTTTTCTAAAATCAATAACCATCTCCTTTGTTTTAGAAACATTTATCTCACATCAGTGAAATCACTGACCACTCGCACGTGATCTGGGTCGTCTATGCCGAGGAGGGACAAAATAACAATACAATACAATTAAAAGCAGATGAGAAATCAATAAAATATAATCTTGCCAAAGCTTTTTTTTTTTTGTTACTGTCCAGATGTCTTTAATCATATTTAAAAGGGTTCCTGTTGCAGGTAAAAGGACTTAACAATCTATTCGAATGACTTCATTGCTAATGAATTAAGGGCAACAGACCTAAAGTCATTCAGAGACTGAACGACCTTGCTTTTGGGGACAGGAGCAATGACAGAGGATGGGTCTGGAGAGACATGTTAAAAAAAAAAAAACAAGATGTCTGCCAGCTGCAGGGCACAGTTTATAAGAACAAGGTGTCAGATGCCATCAGTACCTGGACTTTTCCTCTCCTTAGTCTTCTGAAAGAGCTTAAAACCAGTTCCACTATCAGCGTGTGCTGTGACACCTGATTGCACGTTTTTAAAACCAGAAAGCTCCTCAGTAAAATCACAAATATTAAAACAATTGTAAAAACAATTAAAATCATTAGACAACTTTAAACGCAATCAAAGTCCTTTTAGTGCGCATCATGGAAAAACACAGTGAGGAAACACACAGTATGAGGGGAACCAAAGACGAGGACACAACAAAGACCAGAGGAGGACTCACACAATCTAACAGGCAGGGAGGAAAACAAATGCAAAAATCTTAATTTATTTGAAAATACCTTTTTAAAACAAGGTGTACACATTTTTTCTTGGCTCATTAAAATATATTTTTTTCAATATATTGTCCTGTCTGTCCTATCTATGTTTCTAAACAAGAAAAGGAAGAAACTGAGATTCTGGGTTCATCCAGTTCTTTATAGAAGGCAGTACGGAGAATTTCATGGTTTGATCTATGACTTAAAGCTTTATCACAATGGCTTTTGTACATATTTCGGGATGTCAGTCGGGCATTTTGAGCTCTGTGTGAACAAGTAATTGCCCCTTAAATCTAATAACCGGTTTCTTTTTCACATATAGCCAGGAAGGTTTGGGTAGCTTTTTTCCCTTAATAAATGAAATCATTGTTTTAAAACTGCATTTTATATTTATGTTTGTCTAATGTTAAAACATTTTTGATGATCTGAAATATGTAAGTGTGACAAATATGCAACAAAAACCCCCCAAAAAAACAAACAATGGAAGGGCCAAATACTTTTCCACTGCACTGTATGCTGTGAGAATACTTGAAATGAACAGTTAATGCAAGTCCTTAATTGTTAGGTTAATGTCAAGTTATGTTCAAGTTATGTTCTCAAATAACTTGTAAATGAGGAAAATTTGCATAAAGACTGATGAAGCTGGTTAAATCAAATTGACCAAATCGATGTCAGAGTGCTGCTTAAAGCACCTACAAGATATTCAGTTATTTATATATTTAGACCTTTCACCCTTTTCTGCAGCCAGTTGTTCTGTTTTGTTCTAAACGTGTCCACAGACTTCTTTCTCCGGTGTTTTTTGTGTGCCACCTCAGTCTGTACACCAGATCACGTATACCAAATAAGAACCATAAAAAACATACAACATATAGGAAAAAATGTGTCAGTCTAGTGTAATGAGTGAAATGTGACTGGGGGAGACTAAAAACATTTCTCAGTCACACTTGACGATAACTGTCAACTTAGCTCTGTCACTGTGAAAAGGATTGTTTTAGCTCCCAAATGTGTTTGTAACTGAGGACTAAATGTGACTTTTAACATGCTGAGTACATCAGATAAAAATACTTCAGGTTCTATGTGATCTAGTACAAAAATTGGGGTGTTTGAAGAATGATGTTGGACTGCCTGATCTACTACTACTCTATGTATACTACTCTGTCTTCTCAGCATGGGAATGAGCCACGATGACGACCATACCACCTGCACTGGCTACTCCCATATAATGTCTGGCGAATGGGTGAAAGGAAGAAACCCCAGTGACCTATCCTGGTCATCCTGCAGCCGCACCGACCTAGAGAATTTCCTCAGGTAAGAAACAGAAGTTGGAAAGACTCCCTTCTCAGTTTACACCCTACTGTTGTAGAGCTACATAACAAATCTTTACCAAAGTAAAGTGTGTGAAAAATCAAGCCAAAAATGAAAGTATGAAAAATGAAGTTCCTCAAATGACTACATAGGTCAGTCCCAATGTTAAAATGCACAACTTCTACTTTTAAATAATGTATATAGCCTGGTACAAAAAAAAAAAGATCCCTCACTTGACCCATTACATACAGTATGTTTTTCAGTTTGCGGCTGTAGAGAGAAGTTCCTCAATTAAAATAACTGTAATGTTTCTCAGCTTTTCACTTTACTCCCTCTGACATTGTGCAGGTTTATGTGTCTTAGTCTGTGTCTGTGTTTCCAGTTCCTGTTTTATTTTGGTATGTCTTGGTCTTTGTGCTTTGGGTTTAGTTTTGTTACCTGTGTTTCCCTTCTAGCTGTTCCCTATTGTCTCATTACCTACCTACCTAGTGTGTAATTATCATCATGTTAGTTTTCGTCATCTGTTTCCTGTGTCGTGGTGTGTCTGTTTATTCCACGTCTTGCCAAGAAAATTCTATGTTCAGAATTATAAGCCTTGTTTCGGCCAGGAAGAATTATGCCCTTTTGTTTTTGGTCTCGACAGTAAAAGACATTTTAATTCATGTCTGTCTATGGAGTCCTGCTTTGGGGTCCTATTCTGCTGTCACACTGTCCGACATGACATATAGTTTAGTTTTATTTCTTTCTAACTTTGTTCTCTAATTCAGTTAATTTTCATTAGTTTTTGGAGTGGTTTTTCTCATTTTTAATTTTTTTGTTTAATGCTCAGCTTCGGTTTAGTTTTCATTAGTTTTAGTAGCAATTTTAGTTTATTCATAAAAGTATGAATATATATATATATATATATATATATATATATATATATATATATATATATATATATATATATATATATATATATATATATATATATATATATATATATATGTCAGGTGCAAGAGTCAAGGTGCAAGAGCAACTATTGTGCAATAAATACTCAACAAAAGATACCTTTTAAAAAATTGTATTGAACAACCAACTGTTCAGAAGACAGCAGCATTATGTGCTAAATGTGTGCAATACTAAGGACACACATGAACATCATGAGACCATAACAGCGAGAAACATAAAGAAAAACATAAACTCCAAAATCCAATAAACTCATAACATCAGAACGCAGTGAATGTTTGACAAAAACAAAATGAATTCTTTCCATACAGTTTCCAAATGCAGAGTTGGGGTCATATTGAAAGTTCAAAAACATAAACAACCATTTGCATTTCTAATCTAATCTAATCTAATCTATTAGTTTATTTATGAATATAATTCTGCTAAGTAGGATTAAAGCATTAAATGGAGTTCAAAGTAAAACATTTGCCTTTGTATTGTTTTATGAATAAATCAAAAAAATCACTATGAAACAGTTGATCTGTGCTACACATGAATAGCTTCTGTCTTGAGGATTTGCTGACACTTAAAGGAGTGAAGTTTACAGCTGTATTTTCTACTGTGCATAGGTGGGTGCTGATTTATCGCTGGCTTCACTTTGATACTGAAAAGAAATCTTAAAAACAGAATAATTCTTTGAAGCACTCATCCAGTCATGGTGCAGTTACACATGTTTGCTGCAGACTGACTAATTCTGTTTGCAGGTTTATTTGTCTCTGTTTTGGCCAAAGTTATAATCGCTACGTCCCAACATATTTTCACTGTTATGCAGATGACACCCAGCTTTATCTATCCATGCAGCCAGATGACACACATCAATTAGTGAAACTGCAGGAATGTCTTGAAGACGTAAAGGCCTGGATGTCCTCTAATTTCCTGTTTCTAAATTCAGATTCATTCAGGGGCTAGTATTAAGTTATTAATTAATGCTAGCAACCTTGATTAATAAGCTGCATCCATAAACTATATGGTTTACCACTCAGACACCTGCCAATTACTGCTAAATAACATAACAGTAAATAATTGAATTTCACTAATTGGAGCACAAACTTCATGGATGAGCACACAGCAAACTATATTTAATGAGATTCAGTTTAGTGATAATTCAATTAATAATGCGCACCACAAAGATGGCCAAGACAGCCAGTTCAATGACTCCATTTAGTGGAAAGCGAGCTACAGCTATCTGTGTCAACACACCTGCCATTCATGATCCTAATTTTAAGCACTGACAAAATCCAAACAGATGACTTATTAAAAAAAAAAAAATAAATTGCAAACAGTATAGTTGATATGAAAGAGGAAAATAGATATAGAGACCAAAATCATTGTTTGTACCTGGTTATATATACAAAGCTGGCCATTTTTAAATGGGGGTTTATGGATATTGACTCGCTATAGGAGCCAGCTCAAGTGGTCATTAGAGGAAGTACAGTTTTTGGCACTTTAAATATTTCATCTTCATATTCAGATATACAAAAGATTGAGCTCATACAGCCAAGAGTCTTTTCTTTTCTTTTTTTTTAAAATTTTTTTCACCATCAATGTTCACCTACATCTGTTCTCAAAATAAAAACTAATACTATATAAATATCCCTGCTGTAAATGCCAGGTCTCTTGGATTCAGATGGAACAATGAAAAGAAAACTCTTGAAAGTAAAACTATTCACGCTTAAGTGCACTTTCCCTTTTTTCTTTCAAACAGATCCAAAACTAGTGCCTGCCTACTTCACACAGACCTCAGGAGGCGTTATCAGGTCCGGCTGCCTCCCAAGCTGCCCGGCATGCACTACAGTGTAGACGAGCAGTGCCAGATCCTTTTTGGAACCAATGCAACTTTCTGCAATGAAATGGAGGTACAATCCCATTGTTCTTATATCTAATTTTTGACATATCAGGCAGCTTTTACTTTATGTGTGATAATCTGCCCATAATTACCAAAATAGTTTAGAGATTGCTGTTTTCCGTTTTCCTGAAAGTCCAATTCTGACTGCTATCAAAATGACAACAACACACCTTATCCCATCCTTCCAGTTTTGGTGATGAGGATAAATCAATGATGGCTTGAGCGATTTGATGGTGTGATTTGGTGCTATATAAAATAAAATTGAAACTGAACTGAATTGATGATGCGGCCAAAAAAACTTAAGCCTTTTTAATGCACTGCAAGACACAATGGGACGTGACACAGTTCAGGTAAGTTGCGGTAGACTAGTTTCTGGTGCACAGCCCCTTAAGTTTAAATTAACCCGAGGAGCTTTCTTTGTGCTTGGATAGTGCATACTCTTCCATTGAAAACGCTACTTTGACTGTGAGTTATATCAGGAGACCCAGCTCTCATCATTAGTGATTATCCTTGACATGAACACTGAGTCAGTTTGAAGTTGATGTTTACAGATGTCAGGTCTATGGTGAAATTGCAGATGGACATTTGTAAGCTGACAAAACTCAGTTTCCAGGGAGTGATCTAAAAAGAAAAGCAGCACAGGAAGTGGTCCAGAGGGGCACAGGAAGACAACACTGAAGAGGATAGCAGGCAATAGTGTTTGCTATGTATGGGTTAAATTCTTTAACTTTTTGATTGCACTCCATATATTTAACCTGTCTTCTGTAACACAGAAACCAGAAGGTGTGAGAAGATGTAAGATAAGAAATACTCTAAAGAATGGGAGGGCCACAGCTGCTGAGATATAAAAAAAGATTACAATATGTAAAAGGACTGGTACTTGCAGTCAGTTCAGTAGATTTTTGGACAATCACACATTTTTATTTTATTTTATTTTTTGTAATTTGGCTACTGTACACCATCACAGTAGATTTTAAAACAAACAGTCAAGATGTGATTGAAGTGCAGACCTTCAGCTTTAATTCAGGCAGTTTAGCAAAAGCATTGCATTAACTGTTTAATAATAATAAGCGTTGAAATTGTATTTGGTAGCTCTTTACTGCAACTCTCAATATGAGGTCAAATCCAAAGTGATTTTGATGCAACTGAAGGAAGAAGCCTCAAAAGATCAAAGTCCTTCTTATTATGGTTCAGTAATGTTTTATATATATATATATATATATATGTATATATATATATATTAGGGGTGGGACTCGATTAAAAAAATTAATCGAATTAATTACAAGCTTTGTAATTAATTAATCGAAATTAATCGCATTTTAATCGCATTTCAATATTTGACATGATAAATATTAATTTAAGTTTAGTTGATGAATGAATCAATATACATAAGCTTAAACTTCAAAATTTTGTTTATTTTCCCACCAGTCTACTACACAGACCAACGAAAGGTGGATAAGTGTGATAAGTAAACTCCTGAAATTAAAGTTAAGCATCATAACTGGATAGTTTTATTCATCATTAATGTCTCACTTGTTATAGTTGGAAATTAATCATTCTCTCAGCTGTATTCCTTGATGTTGAAATGTGTCATGCTTGTTTTAACACTTATTTTGAATTAAAGACTTAAAATTAAACCACAAAAAGGAGAAAAAGTTTGTTCTCCGTTTAACAGCTGCTGTTACACAGCTGTGCTTCACACTCACGGTTGCTAGGCGACATGAGCTACCTGAGGTGAGGGCAGGTGATATGAAGGCTAGCCGCTCACTTCCGGCCTTTGTGGTCTTCGTGGGCTACGAAAGACGTGGGCCGGGTCCTTCGAACGATGCGGCCCCTAATTTGGACATTGTGCATCGATATAATCTGTATGCCGGGAACTCGTGCACTGAGAAACGTTCCACGGTGCAAAGTGCGATTAAAATGCGTTAAAATTTTTAACGCGTTAATTTCCCCGTAATTAATTAATCGAAATTAACGCGTTAAAGTCCCACCCCTAATATATATATATAAACAAGGTCAGCTGACTGTCTGGATATACTGAATAACCATTTTTTTCCATTAATGTTTTTGTTTTCTTCTGTGATGACACAAGCATATTCCAAGATGACTATGCCAGGATTCACTGTGCTCAAATTGTGAAAGAATGGTTCACTGAGCAAGAGACATAATTGTCACCCATGGATTGGTCACCACAGAGTCCAGACCTTAAGCCCACTGAGAATCTTTGGGACATGCAGAAGAGGACTTTAGTGGTTGACTCTCACATCACAATACAAAATCGTGGCAAAAATTAATGAAAATTAGATAAGCTTATGAAATTGATGCCACAGCAATTGCATGTCATCATCAAAGCTAAAGGCGGACCAACAAAATATTAGTATGTGATTTTCTTGTATAATATTACCTATTTGATGTACCCTAGCGAGAATCATAGAAGAAATGTAAGAGGATTGATTTGAAAGGTAATACCTTCCATTTTCTGAAATTCACCCTAATTTCAGCATTTATTTCTGGTGGTGTTAAGGTGGATGTTAGGAGGTTAAAATAGTCTAAATGTTCACTGTTAGACTCAATAGTCTGTTTGGATAAGCCCTCTCCTGACAACATTTTTGAGACTGGGTCTAGTATTTTCATTCAGAATTTGGGTCTACAAATGTGCATTTATGGTGCTATCTATAAATGTCCTCTGGCCTAGATCCTTTGCAGTCATGCAGCTACATATCGATATACTCCGCCAAAGAATTTCCTGTATATCATTTATACTTGTTAAGAGAAAACAGGAGCCAGACTGTGGATATGAAAAGTGAGAAAATAATGAACAGAGAGCTAGATCAAAGAAAGGAGCGAGAGACTAGATCAAATGCAATAAGTTCTCAAGTCACTCCAAATTTCTTACATCAAAGTTGTCTTGGCATTGGTCATAGAAGCTTCACAGGAGAGCACAAGCTCAAATAATTATAGCTAACAATTTAAAGAAAGGAGCACTTTGTCTGTAGTGTAACACACCATCTATTCTTCTATGAAAGATAAGTTCACAGTTCTGTTTTTTTAGAGATGTAGTTTGCATACATCCGTAAATCTACATATCTATATATAAAGCTTAACACACTGCTGTGGCAGAAAGAATAACACTCTGTATGGTGGACGAGTGCCATGTCTTATCTTGTGATGACTGGATGTATTTAGTTTGTCTCATTTGTTTGGCCAGAAAGTCATCTTCATTCATCTTGTTTCATGAACTAAATGTGACTCTCAAAAAATACCATTACAACAGGAAAGTGATCAGGACTTTAACTGGTTCCTTATATTGTAGTGTTGAAATCAGAGTGTAAAAGAATTGTGTGATTCTGGTTGTTCAGCTTGCCTTTCATATTGAACTATAGCAAGTAAACTCATCACACAAGAAGTGAGTAATGTCATGTTTTTCACAAATCAAACATATTAATCAAAATCAAGTCAACTCATTTTCTTGTGTTTTGTGTTTGATTTGTGGATGAATAAAAAAAAGGCTTGGGAGTGGGTGGGGTGGATTATTGAATGAAAAACACAATAACTGAATATATTTTTTAAAAATTTAAGAACTTTGGAATTTACCACCTTATTACATTTTAATATGAAAAGTAAGGGTCTAACAAAGCTCCAAAAACCACCTCCAGGCATCACCACATGCTTCCAGTAGTGACACTGACCCTCGCCAAGTGTAAAATGAGTGAAAAAACTATCAGAAAAGAGGAGAAACATCAGTGGCCTCCACCTGTAAAAACATTCCTGTTTTGGGGGTTGTCTCATTGATGCCCCTCTAATGTACCTGATGTTAATTTCATTAGCATCAAAGCTGCTGAAACTGATTAACAACCCCATCTGCTGCTTAACTGACCAGATCAATATCCCAGATGTTTAACTGACTTGATGCTATACTCTGATTAAAAGTGTTCCTTTAATGTTTTTGAGCAGTATATAAAAATCTCCCTGGGACGTGGTATTGGTGTGTTCCTCGAGTTCGGGTCCTCTGCTGGAGGCCTGGGAGTTTGAGGGTTCTGACAGTATCTTAGCTGTTCCTAGGACTGTACTCTTCTGGGCAGAGACTGGAATCTGCTGGAGCCACTTTTCCAATGTCAGGGTTACAGCTCGCAATGGTCCTATTACCCCTGGGAACATTTTGGACATTAGCTTTCACATCTGCTCTAGTGGTTCCTTTAACCCCTGACGCTTTTCTCTTTGATGTTGCTGTTTGCTGGGATTGTCACATCTTTCACAACTGCAGTCTTTTGCTTATTGTCAACCACTGGAACAGGAAGTCCCACAGGACATTAGCCCTGTTGTTCTCAACCACCTTTGATGGTGTCGCACTTCTGGATTTGGGGACTTCTAGTCCATATGTAGCACAGATGTTCCTGCCACTTGGTTCTTGGTTGTACCTTTTATTATACACAGTCCGGCTTGGATCTTGCATCCTGCTACTATGTGTTGGATAAGACTCCAGGGCACCTCTGTCCAGACTGCAGCTGAGAAAAGGTGCCCAGGTGTACAACAGGAGGAGTAACACACCTGGAGTGGCAAAAATGATTTGTGTGTCATGTTATTGTGACACCGGATTGTTTTGTAATTAGTTGTATAAAAAAATGAGGCAACACCTGCATTATATAAAATAATAATAATAATAAAAAGTTATAATATAGGATAGCACCAGTGTTGCCAACTTAGCCACTTTGTCGCTAGATTTAGTCACTTTTCAGACACCTCCCAGCGACAACTCTATCGATTTTTTCTCGTGACTTTGGTGACTTTTGGAGACGGACTGGAAAGCCGAAATCCTGCTGTAACCGTGTTTTGTGTACATACAGCATTTCTTTGGATGTGACAGGATGTGTGACAACACTGTAGTACCAATGAACTGAGTTTTCTGAGTTGCAAATAAAATGTTTTGTGTTTCACATGGTTTATTGGAGTAAAAACTGTAACTACAATTTCTAAATTAACAATAAAGAAAACATTTTGTTTCCCTGAAGTATTCCAAAGTACCCTTTGAGATCCAATTTGAGAACCAGTGCACTCGGAGGAAGACTGGAGTGAGGTGAAATCTGTGCAAGAGTACAGATTCTGAAGTAAACACACGAAAACCAGTCACAACACAGGCTTAAGGAACATGATTTAATGAAATAAAAATTTTAGATACAGCCACATTTACTTGTACAAATTAATTAGTAGGGTGATGGCTCATCCTTTGTTTTTTGTTGTAGAAATGCTTAAGATTTCAGTACTATGACCCATTGTAGCCTGACATCAGCTCCACCTGAGAGTGACTATTGCATAGAAGCATTCTGAGCTTCAGGCCTGTGATTTGATAGGGAAACCTAGAAATAGTATTTACCAGCCTTAACTGAACCTCAGTCTGTTATCTCTCTCAGAGTTTACTCTTATAGACTCTGGAACTTTATTTATTTGTACTGCATGGAAAAGTAGAAATTTATTTGAAAAAGGGTTGTGGCAGAGATAGATCCCTTTTTTTCTGTATAATATGTAAATTGTATTAATTGTGGTGTTATATTCACAAATGTGGGTCAGGCAGTGTAATGCTTTACTTTCTTGGTAAGCCTTTGAAGTGATCCTTTAATGCTTTGTGTCACCATTATTTGTTTTATCATATATGGTAGATGCTCATATGCTATAAAATATATGCATATGATTTCACTGATCTGGAAATTAGCATAACTGCTTTCCTTTGTTGTGAAATGCCAACAAAAAGTTTTGAGCTTCTTTTATTGAGTAAAAAGACAACAGAGAAGAAAAAAATAATTTTTTTTAAGGAGTTTGATGGTAAGTGAATTGAAACATTGAATGTACCATGTTAAGACTGACATTTATGTGAGGATTTGTGTTGTCTTCTGTGTGTCTGCCTGGGTGTGTCAGCACCTTATGTGTGCTGGCCTGTGGTGTTTAGTAGAGGGAGATGCATCCTGCAAGACCAAACTGGATCCTCCTCTGGACGGAACAGAGTGTGGAGCAGACAAGGTAGGACTGTTTAGCTAAAAAATTCATAAATACTTAGAGCTGGACATCGTTTAGGCACTTCTAATGTGCATTAGCTTGCCTGAATAACTAATATAAAGTATTTGTGAAAGAATATTAATGTGTTTGTGTCAGTGGTGCAGGGCAGGTGAGTGTGTCAGTAAGACTCCCATCCCTCAGCATGTGGATGGTGACTGGAGTCCATGGAGCCAGTGGAGCATGTGCAGCAGGACCTGTGGTACTGGAGTCCAGTTCAGACAGCGGAAATGTGACAACCCTCCGTACGTCACCTGTTCATCTGTGTGTGTGTGTGTGTGTGTGTGTACTTGCTCACTTACATTACACGTTCACTTATAGGAGACCAGCAAGCAAAGACGTGACATTTTTAGCTTGGCTGTTTCAAAGAAAAAGTCAAAGTATTGTCTATACTTACTGTTGGCTTTGTTTTCTGTTCCACTAAAACTTTAATGTTGGCCATAACTTGGGAAGGATATGAATTAGAATGTTCAAATTCACACCATAGATGCATCTACTAAAAATCTCAGACAAGTATAGTACCCGTCAAAAATGTGGACACACCTTCTAATTCAGTGGTTTTCCATTATTTAAAAAGTGTCTGCATTGTAGATTAATACTAAGTTATCCAAACTATGAAGAAATACATATGGAATTATTTAGTAAACAAACAAACAAACCAGAATATGTTTTATATTTTTTGATTCTTCAAAGTAGGCACTTCTTGCTTAGAGGGCAGCTTTGCACCCTTTTGGCATTTTCTCAATCAGCTTTATGAGGCAGTCACCTGGAATGGCTTTCAGTAACAGCTGCGCCTCATCAAGAGTTCTTGAATATCTTGCCCCCTCAATGTGTTTGAGACCATCAGTTGTGATGTGAAGAGGTAGAGTTGTATACAGTAAATAACCCTATTTGAGTAATGTTCAAATCCATATCATGGCAAGAACGACTCAGCTAAGTAAAGAAAAGCAACAGTCCATCATTACTTTAAAAAATGAAGTTCAGCTAATCTGAAAAATTTGAAAAGAACTTATAAAGTATCCTCAGGTGTGGTCGCAAAGACCATCAAACTTCATGATGGAACTGGGTCTCATCAGGACCAAGACCAGGAGTTCCCTCTGCTGCACAGGATCAGTTCATCAGAGTTACCAGCCTCAGAAACCACAAGTTAACAGCATCCCAGATAAGAGCCCACCTACATGTTTCACAGAGTTCAAGTAGCACACACATCTCAACATCAACTGTTCAGAGAAGACCGTGTGAAACTGGACTTTATGGTCAAATTGCTGCAAAGAAGCCACTTTTAAGGAAGAACAAGAAGAGGAAGAGAATTCAATTCAATTCAATTCAATTCAATTCAATTCAATTCAATTCAATTCAATTCAATTCAATTCAATTTTATTTATATAGCGCCAAATCACAACAAACTGTTGCCTCAAGGCCAAGGAACGCAAAGAATGGACATTAGACCAGTGGAAATTTGAGATTTGAGATGTCTTTGTAAGACTCAGAAAAGGTGAGCAAAAGGTGTGTCCTTCCCACCATGAAGTATAGAGGAGGAAGGTTGATGGTATGAAGATGCTTTGCTAGTGACATCTTCAAGCTATGTAAGGGCTATTTGACCAAGGAAGAGGGTGATGCATTGTTGTGTCAGATGGCCTGGCCTCCTGATTTAAACCTAACTGAGATGGTTTGGGATGATTTGGACCGCAGAGTGAAGGCAAAGCAGCCACGAAGTGCTCAGCACCTCTGGGAACTCCTTCAAGACTGTTGGAAAACCATTTCAGGTGATGACCTCATGAAGCTGATTGAGAGAATGCCAAGAGTGAACAAAGCTGTAATCAAAGGAAAAGGTGCTGACTTTGAAGAATCTAAAATCTAAAACATATTTACTACATGATTCCTTGTGTGTTCCTTCATAGTCTGAATGACTCCAGTATTAATTTACAGTGTAAGAAAAAAATACAAACATTGAATGAGAAGGTGTGTCCAAACTTTTACTGTACTAAAAAATCTCAAATGAGTTTGAATTTTGGTGACCTTAACCTCAAACTAAAGGTCTAGTTTTGTGAAAATCTCGTGAATGTGGTAACTTGAGAACAGTCTTATCTAGGATCTTCAAATTCACACCATAGATGTATACTGTTCAAGCTAGACCCATCAAACTTCACACGCTTTTCACTGACTTTAATACAACAGGACTTTGAATATTATTAGAATATTTTGTAAGATGTATCAATGAAGGATTAACATTACAGAAATGTTCAACTTCTGAAAAGTATATCTATCTATAAATTCAGTACTCTGTGAAACAGAGGAACACTACAACTACTGATGAAGACTACAAGCTGATCAAGAAAGTGTATACTAAGGTCACATAGCAAGGGAGCCGAAGGTTGTTTTCTTATAGACTTCTATACAACCGGTCATTTTGCATACTAAATTGGCTGTAGGCAGAGTGTGATTTCCCAGGGTAGATGAGGGAGATTTCACACCCTCTGGTCTACATGTCCTTCCCTCTGCTTAATTAATTAATTTTTTCTATCCCTAGCAGGGATAGAAACAATTCATCCCCCCTTCCCCTCTGATTTTTAGTGCTGCAGCACAAACACCAATAAAATCAGAAAACAACTTTCACTTTCATCACTCACAGTCGGTGACAGCAGAGGTGACACTGCTTAGGGGGATTATTTGGATCCCATTCAATTTCGGGTTTTCATCAAGTCACTAAGCTTCACTGTTTCAAAGTGCAAAAAAAAAAGTATCGTTATCTAAATAAAAGAGAAATGAACCGGATTCAGTGCATCACGAGACTTACAACAAGTCATAAAAATATTCCTACTATATGTCATGCACGTGCCTGATTGCTGAGATCAGAATTCCCTACAAAGGTGAGTTTTGCAGCGCCTTCTTTCAACTTGTTGAATTGTATTCACCAAGGCTGCTTCCTGCAACATCCTGCAGTTATGAAGGCTGTCTACGAAGAAACTACATGCACTGCATGTTGGCTTTGCAGGCACACTTCTTTGTTAAAAGACCAGTGTTTATCTGACTGTCATTTACTGCATCATTCACAGGTTAGAACCTGCAGTCTAAGATGCTGCAAAACATATTACAGAGCTGAGTTAAGTTCACATATTTATTTACTTTCAAACTCAAAAGTCCATCACTGATCTCAGTAAATGTAAGTTTTCCTCCTTCCTTTGCAGATGTGGTTAAAAGAGGGGCGATGGTGTCACGCTTGGCAGGACAGCAGAAAAAGTCATCAAAGCAGACTATTTTCTTAGGATTTTAGAGGAACATTTATTATTTTTTGAGATTGTTTCATATTAAATATTGAAGTTAAAGGGCACAGCTGGCCAAATAGAACTAAGTAGAAGGGAGATTTTAGTTCTGGCATGTTAAACGCTTTGTATTAAGAGGAAAGCATGAGACTAAGAATACTGCACATAATATCATTTAAAAATATATATTTAAGTTCTGAAGTTGTTCCGTTGAAGTTCATAATTTTTCTCTAAATTTTACATTGATACCAGTATAGTAACAAATATTCTAAATGGCTTTAGTGTATATAGGACCATTGGTTCATGAATTATTTTCATGAATTACTTTTGTGTGTGTGTGTGTGTGTTTTTTCCCCGCAAATTGCACCCTGGACATAGGTATAGATGCAAGATTGAAAAAGCACTGAAATGCATAGAATAAAATTGCTCTATGAAAAAGTGACCGTGACTTGTGGTTCAAAGTACTTCAAAGCCTTCATGTTACTTTCGGCATCTGCTTGGGTCTGAGTGATGTAAATTTCATCATCAAACAGTTAGAGTGAAGTTCTGTGCGGATCTCCTGCCTGTTTCTGGTGACTGCAAGAACTTGTCTGTGGAGAATGTAAATTACAGTATACCAGATACTCATGCACTTCAAGCAGCTGACTTCAAGTAGAACAGAAATGACTACTGGACCATTGTGGCTCCAGCTATCCATGTCCATATCTGCATCCGCAGCAGGGTATAATCAAGGCTTCAAAGTGGGAAAGTTTCAAACTTACAAAATTCTTGAAAGACTTGGATTAAGGCTTTCTACTACTTTATTTTGTGTTGTACACAGTTACACTGCAGGCTGATGATGTCTTCTGTTCAGTAGATAGACATTAGTCAGAGTTACTGGTCTGGTCAGTAGGTAAGAAAAAAAGGTCTTTATTTGCATTTATATTTTGAAAATACGCATTTCTTTTTTTTTTAAAAACAAGAAAAGAACAGTGCACCTCGTCTGGTTCACTGTTGGCAAAATTGGACCTAAGGGTGTACGCACATGCATGTTTGTGTGTGAGAGCGAAAGATTATTCACCATGCAGTACTGAAAAATATGATTGTCTTTACTGGTTACTGTTGTATTGTATACATGTTTTCCCAGTGCCTGGGTGGGTTTCCTCCAGGTACTTTGGCTTGGTAGGTTAATTGGTGATTCTAGATTGGCCGTGGTTGCGAGGGTTAAAGTATATAGAATTAAATTCTGTATGAACATATGGCTAAATGTAGTTCGTAGTTTAAAGCAATTTGAATGATTAGTAAGACTAGACAATTATTGCCTGCTGTGTGATAAATGAGCCATGGAGTTTAAATAAATACTAATTTTAATACTACAATGGCCCATACAAGATGATTAAAACACTATTCCAATATTTTAATATATATTTAATATTTGTTTTTTAACTAAGGGTTTATACTCTCTCTCTCTCTCTTGGTCTCTCTCTCTCTGTGTGTGTGTGTGTGTGTGTGTGTGTGTGTGTGTGTGTGTGTGTGTGTGTGTGTGTGTGTGTGTGTGTGTGAGCAGACCTGGTCCAGGTGGGCGACATTGCCCACAGGCCAGTGTGGAACACAAGGCCTGTGAAGGTCCTCCTTGTCCCAAGGGGACCCCCAGCTTCAGAGACCTGCAGTGTCTATCCTACGACCAACAAGCCAATAAGAAGAAGGGCGGCATGCTGACTGCTATTATTAATGATGGTGAGATCCATACAACTTTATACTGCAGCAGTACCCTCCTAACCCATCACAGTCAATGTTTTGCATGAAAAGTGACAGACAATACAAAACTAAAAAAGTGAACCATTTTAAATGATTTTTGGAAGTATAGTTTGTACAAATCTTAAGCACAGCAGCAGTTTAGAATAATAACTCTAATACCATCTTTTTTCTCTGATAAACAGCTATGCTTATTATTCGTTTGTCTGGGCACGGCTCACACGTCAGTTTTGAAACTAATTATTGCAACGCTTTTCAAGTATCATGTACAGTACCAGTCAAAAGTTTGGGCACACTCAACGTGTATCCAGACTTTTGACTACTTTATGTTAACCTTTATACATCTCGCTTATTATTAATCATTTACATGATTGGTTAGCAACCCCAATGGAATACACATCAAGGGAACAATTTACCGTGTCTGGGATAGGGTTACCAGGACCCCACCCTGGAGCCAGGCCTACGGAGGGACATCAAGGCAGAGCGTCTGGTGACCGGGCATTAGTTTTTGGTGCCTAGTAAGTCGCAGCCCAAAGAGGAGACATGGGACCGCCTTCCTGTAGGCTCACCACCTGTAGGAGGCGTCGCAGGTGTTGGGTGCAATGTGTGTTAGGTGGCAGCCAAGGGTGGAGACCCTGGTGGACCGATCCCCGGCTATCAAGACTGGATATCAGGACATGGAATGTCACCTCTCTGGTGAGGAAGGAGCCTGAGCTAGTGCATGAGGTTGAGAGATACCGGCTAAATATTGTTGGGTTCACCTCAGTGCATGGCCTGGGCTCTGGAAACCAGTCTCCAGGAGAGGGGCTGGACTCTATTCAAGTCTGGAGTTGCCCTCGGTGAGCTACAAGGTGGGTGTTGCCTGTCGTGGTGGTAATCCTCGAACTAAATGGTGGACACCAGAGGTGAAGGGAGCCATCAAGCTGAAGAAGAGGTCCTATCAGGCTTGGTTAGCTTGCAAGACTCCGGAGGCAGCTGATGGGTACTAGCAGGCCAAGCGGAACGCAGCTCGGATGGTGGTTGAAGCAAAAACACGGGTTGGGGAGGAGTTTGGTGATGCCATGGAAAGACTTTCAGAAGACCTCACAACGATTCTGGAAAACCGTCAACTCGGGAGAGGAAACCCACACGGTATATAGTGTGGGTGCACTACACTGTTTCGACTGGCATGCCTTCTGTAGTGGAAACAGAGTCTGGGGATGACTCACCCATCACTGGGGGTGAGGTCACTGAGGAAGTTAAACAACTCCTTGGTGGCAGGGCCCCTGGGGTGGATGGAGATTCACCTTGAGGTCCTGAAGGCTTTGGATGTTGTAGGGCTGTCTTGGTCGACATGCCTCTGCAAGCCTCCAGCTTGCACTGGACAGTTCGCAGCGGAGTTTGAAGCGGTTGGCATGAGAATTAGCACCTCTAAGTCTGAGGCCATGGTTCTCAGCCAGAAAAGGGTGGGTTGCCCACTCCAGCTCAGGGACCAGTTGCTGTCCCAGGTGGAGGAGTTTAAGTAGCTCGGGGTCTTGTTCACGAGTGATGGGATAAGGGAGCAGGAGATTGACAGAAGGATTGGGGCTGCACTGGTCCATCATAGTGAAGAGGGAGCTGAACGTGAAAGCAAAGCTGTCAATTTACCGGTATCTATGTCCCGACCCTTACCTATGGTCACGAGCTTTGGGTAGTGGCCGACAGAACAAGCTTGTAGATACAAGCGGCAGAAATGAGCTTCCTCCGAAGGGTGGCTGGCCTCTCCCTTAGAGATAGGGTGAGGAGTGCAGCCATTCGGGAGGGACTCAGAGTATGGCTGCTGCTCCTACACATCAAAAGGGGCCAGTTGAGGTGGTTTGGGTGTCTGAATATGCCTCCTGGTCGCTTTTTGTGTGAAATATTCTGGGCACGTCCTATCGGGAGGAGGCCACAGTGCAGACCCAGGACAAGCTGGAGAGAGTACATCTCTTAGCTGGCCTGGGAATGCCTCGGTGTCCCCCTGGATGAGCTGGAGAACATGGCTTACCATATTAGAGGGGAAAATAAGCTTAGATAAATGAAAAGTTGTCATTATTTTTCTGACATAATTGTACGTGTCCATAAACTCAACAGACTGTGCTTGTAATATTATCTAGCATGTGTACATCTACTCTATGCAAGTCAGTCTCAGCGTTAGTGTAACATCTTTGATCTCAGCATCTACAAAGAAAAATAGACCATTCTCAAATTTCAGAAAACACAACAGCTCAAATTCAAATCTGTGCTAACTTGTGCATGTCATTTTAATTGATTTTGTAGATAACTGCAATTTCTCTATCTACTTCTAATTCAGTCTGAAAACTCCCTTAGCACAATGTTTGTACCTGAGCTGCATCTTAATACCATATTTTTTATCTGTGTCTGCCGTTCAAGGTTGAATATGAGCTTACTGTTGTAGTAGTACAGAGTGCTATAAAAGAATATATTCATATCTGATTTTGCTAATAGTTAATTGTGCATAATTCTACTCAGATATTATTGTAATCAAGTATAAATCTAATCAATATAATGAATGAGAAAGTGCAATGTTAAGAAAATGAATAGTGCTAATCAGTGTTTGTGTGATGGGATGAAAAGAGGAAGAGCAGCAGGACACTGCTCACATAGGGTGTGTGACACAGGAAAGTACTGGATGTCGTAATAGGACAGAAAGGATGAGTTCACACGTATGTATGTGAGGGTGCACGTGTGTGAGAGTTTGTGGAGAAAGATACGTGACTTCGAAAACAGGGCAAAGGTGAAAGGGGTGGGAGTGGGAGTGGGGGGGGGGGGGGGGGGGGGGGGGGTGCCTATCGACAAAAAGAGTGTAAAAGGGAGCTGCATAGGAAGGTTTTTTGTTATTTGGAGACAGAGTGTGTCCAACCTTTTGACTGGGACTGTATTTCAGGCACAGTCAGAAGAAGGGAGCTGTGCTGCAGACCTGGGCGTGGCTTCTCTTCTCTATTGTTTCCTTTCATGAATTTCATTCCTTGCAAACAAGTATGTATGGATTATTTATTAATCAGAGTATGGTGAACTTCCCTTAGAAAATCTGGTAATATCACAAAAAGTTATTTTCCTGGGAATTGTATACCTAGTGAGGTGACAGCTGAGACATGACAGGAAATCATGGGAGTGAGTAATTCAGCACATGTGCCATGCAACCAGCTTCAGCAGAAGAGTTAAAGTCAGAATCTCATGCAGTCACTGTGACCTTTATCTTGTATTGATTTCTACCGTCTTCCCAAAGTAGGCCGCTGTGGATTGAGACAGACATTCCTTTATTTTCCTCCAGAATCACTGCAGCCTTTTGGGACACCTCTCAGCTGACACAACTTTGGAAAAGGGACTTTCCTCCATGTTTTATTTTTTTCATGCGCACCTCTCTTACAGTGGTAACAAAGCAAGAAAACTGACTTACTTTTGATTAATAATACAAGCTCTAGCCCTTTCATGCATAGCGGTCACTACAGTGGACGGCTGTTCAAAGCTGTTCTTGTGTATGCCTGTGTTTTGTTGTTATAGTTGCATATCAGTCAACACAGTGGATGCTTGTGATCATCCCATACACTGCTACCGATTGGCCAGTCACGGGGAGTTGCTTTTTTAAAAATTTTTATTTGTTATTTGAATGTAATTAACAGAATCAGGATTAGTAGTACTGACAGTGGATCTGAGGATGCAAGATCATTTTTTGTTATTGGTGTGTTAAATACACATTTCTCTGGTTGAAAAGTCAAATGCATGGTGTCCAGCTGAGTGGACATATTTGTAACTCCATGAAAAGTAGGTTCATAAACAAAATTTTAATTGCATTTTTTTTCTTGCCTAAAGAGAAATAAAAACATTCAGAAAAAAAAAATCTTGACTAAGGTTCCCATAATTCATGCATGAAATGGCTAGGTTTTATTCAAACTCCGTGTCAATTTTTTTTGTTAATCAGACACATTTTATACCTGATGCTTCCTTCTGTCATTCTTTCCACTGGTGTCTTTGGAGTACACTTAACAATACAATTTTTTTCCAGGAAAATAGTAAATTTTATATATATATATATATATATATATATATATATATATATATATATATATATATATATATATATATATATATATATATATTTTTTTTTTTTTTATTTTATCCTTGTTAATGAATACAGAAAAGTAGGTCACTATTTAAAAAAGAAATAAATTGGGACCCTGTGTAAATTGTAAATAAAAAGAGAATACAATTTGCAAATCTCATAAACATATATTTTGTTCCCAATAAAACACACAAAACATGTTTAAACTGAGACATTTTACTATTTCATGAAAAATATTAGCTCATGTTGAACTTGATGGCAGAAACAAGTGGGATGGGGGAAACAAGGTAAGTGGTACTAAAAAGAAATAGCATGAGGAACATTTCTTAAATAATTAGGTTAACCGACAACAGGCAGAGTTAAAGCAGCACAGTTTCTCAGAAATAAAGATGGGCAATCTATAAAAAAAAATGGTACCTACAAATTCTGGAACAATTTCAGAAAAATGTTTCTCAAAATAAAATTACAAAGACTTTGAATATCTCGTCATCTACAGTACATGAAATCACCAAAAGATTCAGAGAATTGTGTGCAAGGGAAAAGGCCAAAAATCAGTTTTGGATACCCGTGACCTCCAGTCCCTCAGGCAGCACTTCATTAAAAATAAGCACAATTCTGTCATGGAAATAACTGCATGAGCTCAGGAGCACTTGCAGAAGTCATTGTCTGCGAATACAGTTCACTATGCCATCCACAAAATGCAGGTTAAACCATTATTTTGCAAAAAAGAACTCATGTGGACAACACTGCTGTCTTCTCGGGTCCAAAGCTCATTTAAAATGGATTGAGGCAAAGTGGAAAATTGTTCTGTGGTCAGACAAATCAAAATTTTAAATTCTTTTTGGAAAACATGGATGCTGCATCCTCCAAATTAAAGGGGTGAGGTTCCTGTTTAATTGGCAGAGCTTGCACATCTGGAAAGGCATCATCAGGGTCTATTACAACAGCATGGCTTTGTAGTAGAGGAGTCCAGGTGCTGAAGTGGCCTGCCTACAGTCCAGAACTTTAACCAATTCAAAACATTTGGCACATCATGAACAGCTAGAATCCTGTATCAGACAAGAATGGGATAACATTCCTCTTCCAACAGTCCAGCAACTGGTCTCCCTGACCAGTTCCTAGATATTAAGGACTGTACAGACTTGTATACATAGCCCTGTCCCAACTGTTTTGAGACAGAGTTCATCAACTTCAAAAAGGAGTAATATTTTTCTTAGTTTAAACATTTGATATGTTTTCTGTGTTCTATTGTAAATAAAATATGGGTTTATGAGATTTGCAAATAATTGCATTCCCGCCTAGCCCATTTCAATCTAAACTTGACAACTCAAAGGTTTAATCAAAAAACTAAATGAAAGTAAATGGTCTTTGATAAAACAATGTACCTGTACATAATAAATAATAATACGTTTTATTTGTGGGCACCTTACATGACACTCATGTTCACCTTACAGAATAAAACAGTAACATAAGAACAATAAACCAAGTACAAAATAAGCAGCAGTACAGGAATAAGAAAAACAATTTGTTAAACCAAGTAAATGAAATCCCTAGTAACATCGTATTTAGATTCCGAATGCTTGTTTAAAGGTGAGTTTTTAGACGGGATTTAAACATGGATAGACTATTGATGCCCTTCAAGGATTGTGGGAGTGAGTTCCAAAGATGAGGGGTTGTGTAACAGAAGGCTCAAGACCCCATTGTAGATAGACAGACAGGAGGTGTGGTGAGAAGCGTGGAAGAAGAGGAACGAAGTGTACGTCAGGGAGTGTAAAAATGATTAAGAGCAGTGATATATGGGGATGCAAGATTATGGAGAGATTGGTAGGTGAGTAGGAGAATCTTGTATTCAATATGATGGTTTATAGGGAGCCAGTGAAGTTCCTGAAGGATGGGGGTGATGTGTTGAGTGGAAAGGGTTCAGGTAATGATGCAGACAGCGGAATTCTGGACCATCTGAAGTTTACAAAGGACTTTGAGTGGTAAACTGGAGAGAAGTGAGTTACAATAATCAATGCGAGAAGTGACCAGGGAATGAACAAGGATAGCGGTGCTGACGGGTGTGAGGGGTGGACGAAGGTGATTGATGTTACATAGAAGAGTCAGGTTATTGATGTGGGCCTCAAAGGAGAGCGTGCTATCCAGATGACACTCAGGCTCTTGACTTGGGAAGAGATAGGGACAGTGAAGTTGTCGATAGTGAGTGTAAAATTATTTGATTTGGCAAGAGTGGACTTTATGCCACCAAGTAGAATTTCTGTTTTGTCATCATTTAATTTAAGAAGATTATGTCAGAACCAGGTTTTTGTTTCCAGGAGACAGTAACAGAGGGAGGGTCGGGGGAGGACTGCATTTGGCTTGGATGAGATGTAGAGCTGAGTGCCAGTAGCTCGCTGTTGCAGTTTCCCTTGTTGTTTCTTGTGTAATGTTCCCTTTGTCAAGTTTTTTGTTTTAGGTCTGCGTCTGTTATGTTTAGTCACTTCCTGTATTATTTTGGCAGTCCAGTGTTCCCTGTGTTTTGTGTTGTGTTTTACTTCCTGTGTTATTAGTCTTATTCATTTCAACTGTTGTGCTCAGCTGTTTCCACTCCCCCTCTTTCCATCTGTGTATTTAAGTCTCAGTGTGGTTTAGTTCGGTGTTCGGGTCCTCATCAGTTTTTCCGTCTGCTGTGTGTTTTGGCTTCGAGTTTCAAGTTTCTTGCTTTGAGTTTGCTGTTTTGTGTTCATTGAAAACAATATCAATAAATCTTCACTGAAACTCACTGGGGTCCTCCCTGCCTTGTCTGCACCAGCCGTGACAGATACATTGAGGAGCAAACTGATAAACTGACTGATGAACCATGTGAAACAGTCAGCACTTGGTTCTGCCTACGGTTCTTGTTGGTTTTGCACTAGTATTGTATACTTAAGAGGTTTTATGAGCACATCAGACCGTTTAACCCAAAAAGATGACTATAATACCATAAGCTAAAGAGGGATTATTATTTTATTGTGAAAATTTAGATTGAATCACTCAAAAGTTGTATATATGCATGAATGCAAATAACTAAAATCAGCTGTCATGGCTGGTAATAATCAGACATTTATTATTGATATTATTTTAAATAACTTTGGATAAAAATCAAACTTGTCTGTCTGTACCAGATTCATATTTACAACTAGATTTGTGTGTGTGTGTGTGTGTGTGTGTGTGTGTGTGTGTGTGTGTGTGTGTGTGTGTGTGTGTGTGTGTGTGTGTGTGTGTGTGTGTGTTTATGAGCAGAGAAGCCATGCATGTTGTTCTGCAGCCCAGTTGGCCGAGATGTCCCAGTCCTGACGGCTGACAGAGTAATAGATGGGACTCCATGTGGACCGTATGAGGCAGACCTGTGTGTTAATGGGAGATGTCAGGTACGTGTGTACACCATCACATCCAAAACATAATACTTAATCAGGAACATTGTGAATGCATTCAAATTGTAATGTATTTAAATGGTTATAACCTGTTACTGTGATGTGCATAACAAAGTCATATTAAAATTAATCAACTATACTTAAAAAAAGTTCCAATGACAACATGTTCTCATCAGTCTGAAAACTTAGTGTCATTTTAAATAGCTCTATATAGCAATATTATCACTTTGACCTTCAGGTCAATCTATTGACCTTAAAGGAGAGGTCAGAGGTCAAACATGACATGATATTTTAAATTTGTATACAGTATTTTATATCTGTTGACAATACACACCACACTTGTAAGAATCACAGTTTCTAAGTTAAATGCTACCAAAAACAAAAGAAGCACTCTGAAAGTGCAAAAGCAAAGGGGCCAAGGCAACTCATTCTCTGGGCAGTATTTACTTTGATTATGCAAACATTATGTAGGAGTAGGTAGTGGATAATATAATAATAATATCCATAATATTATACAACAGCATAGTTCCACTAAATAGACAATTCATTCTCTTTCTCTTGACAATACTTCTTTAAAGAGACAATGCATTTTGGGGTTAACTTAAAAGAAAGGCAAATGTGAAATGTAAAAGTGAGATCAGAGGTCAAATGTGACATGATATTTGGATGCAAACTATAATCTGACATTTAGAATCCCCAATTTCACTTCAATTTAGTTTACATAGGGCCAAATTATATTGTAAGGCAACGACCCTACAATATTTACAGAGAAGACCCAACAGTCTAAACGACCCCCTATGAGCAGCACTTGGTGACAGTGGGAAATGGACATTCCATTTTAATACCAAATATACATCAGTAGTTGTCTAATTTATTTTCCCAAATAGAGGTTACATCAAAAAGTTTTGAAAATAGGTTCATAAAAACCCTAACAGATTTAAAATGAACAAATTTAAATTTACAAAGTACTGGTTACACTGGTTACAGTTATGCTGGGAAAAAAAACAAGAAACCAAGATTAACTTGTACCAGTTTGATGTGAAGAGAAAGGTATGGAGAAAAAAATGGACAGCTCAGGAACTGCACAGCTGTTCTTAGCTTTAAATATCTACATTGTTTGTGTCTCTCACCTGAGTGAGACTGAGCTGTGGACAAATACTAGGAGCCAGTATACTGAGGCTTTAGAGTGTGTGGGAGGAATGGAGGGTTTTTTTTAAAGCCTGGCATGTGAGTAAGGCATGCTATGAAAATACTGGCAAGTACACCAGGAGAGAGAGAAGAGTGGAAGCAGACAGGAAAGGGAGTGAGAATATGTGCCTTTGCATCATGCTTACCTTCTTTAACTCACTCAAAGAGTAAGTTAAAGAGAGAGTGGTGATCGATATGTTTTCCTCTTTACTGAGTTTTGCATAAATAAAAATCCTTAAGCTGCGGTACTTTGGACACATTCACTGCTTGCTTTCAAAGTATGAATAACTATGAGAGTGTTAAGTAAATTCATGGCTTTAGTGAAGAAATTGTAACAGGAATTTGAACGTCTGTGTGCACACTTCATGGATCTAACAAACTGTTATTGATGACTAAGTGTATTTAACAAGTTGGTTCTCCCATTCTGATATGATTCCTGAAATGAGTAAGCATCTATGTAAAAAAGGATGGTGGATCCACTTCCTTAACATTGGACTCCACCTTCTGATGGGTAGCTGAACTACAGTACATATGACACACGAAACAAGTAAATTCTAATGTTATAGAAATGCATGTCTTACAACAGAAGCCCATGTGGACAGGAGGATATATTTTTGCATACACACATATAGATCCATTTTACTGTTCTTTGTTTTGTTGTGGGCAGAAAATTGGTTGTGACAGCATCATTGGCTCATCTGCTAAGGAGGACCGCTGTGGTGTTTGTAATGGAGATGGACGGTCCTGTAAAATAGTGAGAGGGGACTTCAACCACACTAAGGGAATGGGTGAGTGTGAACGTGAGTGTGTGTTTTAGTATCCAGCTAGTATGCTGTGCTGATGTATGTCAGTCTTATTGCCTTTGTCTTACAAGTACCCAGTCTTTGACTACTGATCAAATCAAATCAAATCAAATAACCTTTATTGTCCCGCAATGGGAAATTTCTCTTGGACAAATACTGTTACTCAGCTGCAATTTACATAATAAAAACAGAGAGAAGGATCAAGTAATAACACGGGAAATTAAAATAATTAAATAAAAGTTCATAGAAGTTCATCTCTAACACTCAAATGCATATTGGTTTGGCTTGAGGTCTTTTAAACAGTGCTGAGTCTTTGTTCAATAGTCCAATAGATGTTGGGAGGAACGAGAGCTTATAGCTGTTTGATTTACAGCTACTAGCACTTTAACGTCTTCCTGAAGGTAGCAGCTCGTATTCTGTATAGAAGGTATGGGAAGAATCCTTAATAATTCTGTAAGCCTGCTGTACAACAATTGTTTCATACTTTGATTGGAGAGACTGATAGACTGCCATTCCATATTTGATCAAGCTTTCCAGCACTGCATGATAAAACATACCCATAACCTTGGAACTCACACCAAACAGTCTCAATCTACAAAGAAAGTGTAGCCTTTGTGCCAGTTTTCCACATAAGAAGTCAACATGTTCTTCCCATTTAAAAAATATGTCCATGTAGATGCCCAAGTATTTATATGTGCTGACCTGTTCTACTGTACATCCATCGATTACAGCAGGATCATGTAAGTCAAGAAGAAGAAGACTTTATTGTCATTATATGTAAACGTATAATGAAATTTGCATTCCAGAACACCCATCCAAGAGAAATACAAACACAGAGACAAACAGGGGGGACAGGTGTCTGAGGTCATGCAGCCATTTTACCGGCGCTACCTTTAGCAGGAAAACAGAACGAGATACACTGGGATAGGTAGGTTCAAAAAAATCATCTGGTACTGTGTTCATTATGAACACCTTACAAGGTTCCAAAAAAACACCTCAGCAAAGCAGCAGCACATTTAAAGCCTGGAGAGCACTAGGGTGGGTAGGGGAGGGGCTGCCAGCGGAGATGAGCAGGATGCTGTGATGGCCAATCAGCTTCCAGACCAGCAGTTCATGATAAGATGGTACAGTCAGCCTTGGTTGCCAGGATACCAGTTCATACAGGTCACACCACGGGGCGGGGGTGCAGAGCATCTGTTTACAAACATCTCCAAGGGGCGATTTAGACAGACAGCATCCAAGGCCGTCTGGGAGCCAAACTCCAAATACTGCAATTGTTTTGGTTCAGGCCGTCATAACTATTTGCTGACAGACTTACAGTTTTCTGGTTACCTCTCAGAAGTCCAATAATCTGAATTTGGTTCTACTCCACCATGTAGAACAGAGACTCCAACACTCCTCCAGATGTAATCCACTTTGATTCAGCTCTACTGAGTCTGATTGAGCTCATATTGTTTCTGCATCCCTCATAGGCAGCCTTACTAGGGCCTGAACAGCTGCCCGGATACCAGGTATCTCCAGGTCCAATTTGGGAAAATAAATCCTGCTATCAATATATGTGCCACGTCCACACAGTGCAGCCAGGAACGTTATCTTCCATCCCCACAGGAATCCATAACATAGCCAGCCGGGTGTGTAGTCGGACCAGAGGAAAGAGGGTTCCCCTTCTCCCAATCTCCTCGTGATGAGAATTTGGCCATCAATAGTGTTGAGAGACCAGCTGACCAGATCCATGATTTAATTTCCAGTTTGGGGACGTGTGAAGAAACGCTCTAAGCAGCGAAGCAGCAAAAAGCAGGGGTAGATAGGGAAGGCTGGGGAGAAGAGAAAAATGCGTCCGTCTCCACCGAGAGCAGGAAGAAAAAAATAAAAAATAAAAAAAAAATATGTGCACATATTCCTCTAGGGTCAAATATCACACCACACTTTGAAGTCCTTGATCTCCTTGTGGTAAAGAGATGGGCAGTCATTTGCTTGTAACAGACTTAGTATAACAGTGTCATCCGAGAATTTGATTACCTGTTTTTTAATCTGGTTCCCTCTGCATTCATTTGTAGACAAGGTGAAAAGGAGAGAACTCACTGCTCCTTGGGGCACCCCTGTGCTACAATATTTAATAGTTGATAATGTGTCATTGATCTTGATTTGTTGAGATCTATTTGTTAAAAAAGATAAAAACCATTTAATAATTAAAGGATTAATTTCTAGTTTCAAAAGCTTCTGAACGAGCAGATGTGGACGAACCGTCTCAAATGCAGAACTAAAATGAGCAAATAAAATTCCTGCATATGATTTAGGATCTTCTAAGTGTTTGTTTATCAAGTGGGTGACACTCAACACAGCACCCACAGTGCTGCGCCCCTCTCTATATGCGAACTGAAGAGGGTCCAGTTTTGGAGATATCTCTGGTTTGATCATATTCACTATCAGTCTCTCAAAGCACTTCATCACTGTACATGTTAGTGCAATAGGCCTAAAGTCTTTATTCTCACTGGGACTTAATACTTTTGGAATAGGAATAATTATAGACTTTTTCCACAACTCTGGGACTGTGTGACTCTGCAAGGACTTTTGGAAAATTGGACACAAGCTTCAGCTAATTTATCCGCACAGCATTTCAACAGCGAAGCCGACAGGCCGTCAGGGCCCATAGACTTCTTTTCAGAAACCTTTCTAAAGACTGACTGCACCTGCTTCAGGTCGATTATTACACTGTCTGCCTCACATCCAACCTGACCTCGAACTTCTGCCATTGCGGTAGTAAATACATTCTGTGCATCAAATCTTGTATTTTCTGGTTGTGTATCTTATGGTTTAGTGTAGCACCCGACCCATGTAGCTAATAGGTAAACATCATTTAAAGACAGGGGTATTGTAGTACTATGGGCGGGGCCCTGGGTTCTTTAATTTATTGGCTTCCGTACTAACCTGTATTGATAAGAAATTTGGTGATTGGTGCCTATACTTAGCAGAATACAACCCTTTGGCCTTTAATCCTACTAAGAATTGTTATCATCCAGTGTTGAAACACGTTTCTCTGGTTCAAATTTAATAAACAGGGGAAAATCCTTACACGAAAGAAATAACACACACAGGATTCTTAACCGCAAAAATATAGAATTTAGTAATCAAAATTAATATTTGCAACTTCAAATAAACACAATAAGAGTACAAAATAATTACTTCAATTAGGGTCTCTTCAAAACACCTGTAAATAAATCCAATTACTTGTGAAAACACTAGTCCTGCAGCTCACACACACACTCACACACTCAAGCTGCAACTCAATATCAGTCCTTTAAAATAAAATAAAACAAACGGTGCAGGCCTGTGTCGACGCTGGGGTGCGGTGTGGTCAGAAACTTTATGACCCTTTCGCTTGCCAAGCAAGCAGAACAAAACAATAAAATAATAAGCACGTGCAATTTGAGTACTCACAACCTCGAGCAGTCAGTCAGTCAGCAACCTGGTTAATGTTAGTCGCTGGTAACCTTTAGGGAATCATTCGTGAGGGCAACGAGGGTGTCCGGCAACGGCTTCGGTCTCCGACACAAAATCCAAGCAAGATGGCGACTCCTGGATACTTCTATGCTCCGTCACGTAGCAAGGGGGAAAAAAAAGTCCAAGGATAGTCTCCTGGTCCTACACGTTAGCGAGCATATAAAATATCTTAGTCTTGCTTTATAATCGCTCTCATTTAAACTACTAACAGCATCGGCACACATTAACAACTTAGCAACTTAGACAGCTACTATATTATACATGTGCGACACGGCTAGCAAGCTAATATGCTATCCGCGATTAGCATCTCCATTTTAACATACTGCATCTGACAGAAACAGTTCAATACAACTTTCAAAGGAATATTTACCTTCGGATGTTTCAAAGTCCTTAACACAGAATGGCAAACTCTGCATTCACCACGATGAAAGGCACTTATACTCCGATACGATCAGCGGTCAACACACACGTTTGATGTACGTCTGTGGCATCTCTGTACCTCTCGCGCACCTGCCCTCTACTAGGTCAACCTCACATCCCGCCCCCACAATCCCTTGATTGGTTACATAGGTCACAAACAACCAATACAAATAAACACAAGTCAAGACTGACATTCTGATGCTCAGTGAGGATAGGTTGTACACAACACAAAATGCGTGAAAGTGCAGTGAAACTAATTAAAGTGACATACTACTTTATTAGCAAACAAAATGATTTGGTCCACTATTGTTTTAACACAACTCACTTATGAACTTTATAAAAACTGTACATGAACTATTAGTTATTTGAACATTTTAAAACTATTTACTCATGCCCATAATCATTATGGACTGGGCTACACCCCCCCTCTTCTAAAAAGGTAGATGTCCTCATCTAACCCTGGCTCTTCTGCCTGAGGTAGTTAAGGGTTTCCTTTCTTGTTTTGCTGATCTCTTGAAAGGTGTAGACTCTCTGAATGGATTAATACCTTCGCCCTGTGAACCAAGGTTCAACTGAATAACCATCCCATGATGCACAATGGTTACAGGTTCCTCAGTAGGATGTCCAGGTTCATCATAAGTCAAGCGTATGACTGGCTTAACTTCGCGCTGAGATTTCCTAACTACTGGTGTCTCTTTGCATTTCACAGCTCTTTTCGAAACAGAAGGAGATTCCTGCGTCATCTCAGTTTCTGTAGGCTGGGACTGCAACTCTTCATCTTCCGATTCTTGAGAGCTAGTGTCATCCGACAACTCCTCTCTTTGTCTAACTGGGTCAGTTTCACTTTGCTCACTGTCTGACACCTGTGAACTCTCATCAACAGAACTTGGGTATGGTTTCTCCAGATGGTGGGTGTGCAAAAGCTGTCGTTTCACCTCATCCATATCCAAGGATGAGTACTCACGCACACCTTCAAATTCCAAGTCTGATGAAGCAGAGTCACTGGTTACTTGCTCAGACAACGAAGACTGTTTGGGGGTTTTCCTTACACTCTGCAGCCTTGTGACTGCTGGTTTTGTGACTTTTTTCTCGTTTTCCACTGAATGTGGCATTCTGACCAGGTAACCAATTGGCAAGAGATGATCTCTATGGAGGGTTTTAATGACTCCAGAGCCTTGTTCTGGCTTCACTTGATAAACAGGTAGATTGGGCAACTTCTTCACTACCACATAGGGAGTAGATCTCCAACGATCTTGAAGTTTGTGTTTCCCCTTCAGGCCAAGGTTTCTTAACAACACTCTGTCACCCTCTGCCAATGGTTGATCTCGGACATGTTGATCATAACGAGACTTGTTTCTCATGTGATTTTTGGTTGCGGCTTCCATTGCTAGTTTGTAAGCCTGTTGCAGATCTTGTCTCATCTGTTTGACATACTTAAGATGTGACACTTCACTTGTCCCATCCACAACTGTGCCAAAACAAATGTCAACTGGAAGTCTTGCTTCACGTCCAAACATTAAAAAGTAGGGAGAATGTCCTGTGGCATCATTTTTTGTGCAATTATATGCATGCACTAGATGACTGATGTATTGACTCCAGTTCCTTTTGTTTGCTGTGTCCAGCGTACCAAGCATGGACAAGAGTGTTCTGTTGAATCGTTCAGGTTGAGCATCACCTTGTGGGTGATATGGGGATGTGCGAGACTTTCGTATGCCAAGCATAAAGAGAAGCTCCTTTATCAAGCGACTCTCAAAGTCTCTGCCTTGATCCGAATGGATTCTTGCGGGAAGACCATAATGCACAAAGTATTTTTCCCACAATACTCTTGCAACAGTAGTAGCTTTTTGATTTTTTGTAGGGAACGCCTGTGCATATCTCGTGAAATGGTCTGTCACTACTAACACATTTGCAACCCCTCTACTGTCGGGTTCTATTTGCAAAAAGTCAATGCACACTAAATCTAAGGGACCATTGCTAGTGATCTGATTCAATGGAGTTGAATGCTGGGGAAAAGTCTTCCTGGAGACACATCTTCCACATGTTTTTATATATTGTTCAACTTCAGCGATCATGCGGGGCCAATAGAATCTGTCTCTGAGCAGCTCAGAGGTTTTGTCTATTCCCAAATGTCCACAATCATCATGTAGTGACCTGAGTACTACACTTCGGTATCGCTGTGGCAAAACAAGTTGATTTATCTCTCTATCTGATGGTGTTTGTCTGGTTCTATATAGAACTCCATCTTTTAGCTCCAACTTAGAGATTTCTCTGCTAAGCAAAGCAACATCGGGGGGATCATTTTGAGATTGAACATGCATCTTGCCAGCTTCAAGAGCTGTTTTCACTGGACCGATGACAGGATCCAAATCTTGTGCAGACTTAAGCTCTCTTGGGCTTAGCTGATCAATGGCATCTGAGCTCAAGTGCGTTGGATAAGCATACACATCAGGGATGACCGTCGGTGGGACACCAAGTTGGTCAGCCAATCTAGTAGGGACACTGGGTGTTTCAACAACACAAGCTCGCCTACAGATTGCTTTAATGCCTGATGGTGGAATGTCTGTCCAGTTTCTGACATCTTCAGTTGCATACTGTCGGGAGAGCAAGTCAGCGTCAGTGTTCTGACGGCCAGGACGGTACTGGATGCTGAAGTCATAGGTAGCAAGGGCAGCTAACCAGCGATGTCCTGTGGCATTTAGCTGGGCTGAGGACAGCACATAGGTTAAGGGGTTATTATCAGTTCTTACAGTAAACTTAGCTCCATACAAATAGTCATGAAATTTATCTACCACTGCCCACTTCAGCGCTAAAAACTCTAGCTGATGGACAGGGTATCGCAGTTCAGAATGGCTAAGTTTTCGGCTCGCAAATGCTACAGGCCGTAGACCTTCTGGGTGTTCCTGATATAGCACTGCACCTAAACCACTCATACTGGCGTCAACATGCAGTATGTATGGTTTACTTGGGTCTGCAAATGCTAACACTGGAGCATTTATGAGACAGTCAATGATTTTTCTGAATGCATCTCGACAGGACTGGTCCCACCGTTCGCCAAAAGGTTCAGATGCTTTGAAATACACCTTAGAGGTGCCTGGGGCTTGTGCTTGTCTCCCTTTCTGAGCTGGGGGGTAGCCCTTTGTAAGTTCAGTCAGTGGGCGAACAATGCTGGAGTAGTTCGCAATGAATCTCCGATAGTAGCCACAGAAACCAAGGAAGGACTTCAAAGACTTGAGATCAGTGGGTTCCTTCCAGTCTTTTACCACGTTCACTTTCTCGGGATCAGTGGCAATACCAGATTCTGAGACAATGTGGCCCACATATTTAACACTTGGTTGACAAAACTGGCATTTGTCAATTGACACTTTTAGGCCAACCTCTTGCAAGCGATCCAAAACTTTCAGCAATCGTTGTTCATGCTCCTCAAGAGTCTTTCCAAAGACAATAATGTCATCAAGATAGACAATGACTTGGAGAAGGTGCATATCACCCACGGCTTTCTCCATAAGCCGCTGAAAAGTGGCTGGGGCTCCAGTGATGCCCTGGGGCATCCTCTCAAATTGATAAAATCCGAGGGGACAGATGAATGCGGTCTTCTCCTTATCCTCTTCAGCCATGGCTATTTGATAATATCCACTCCGAAGATCCAGTACTGAGAACCATCGGCTGCCTGTGAGGCAATCCAAGGCATCATCAATGCGTGGCATTGTGTACTGATCCGGTATAGTGCGACTGTTCAGGGTCCGATAATCGATGCAGATCCTGATGGTTCCATTCTTTTTGCGCACTACCACAATGGGTGAGGCATAAGGACTTCGGGACTCTTTCAGAATGCCAGCAGCCAGTAGCTGCTGTATGTGTCGCCTTACATCGTCAATATCAGCTGGGGCTAAGCGACGTGATCGTTCTCTAAAAGGAGTGGGATCACTGACACGTATTTGGTGCTCAACTCCTCGTGCCAAACCAACATCCCATTCATTGAGAGAGAAAGCATTTCGTCTCTCAGCAAGTTTTCGGCTAAGCCGTTTCTTCCACTCCTCAGGAACTGGTGAGTCTCCAAAATCAAAGAGCTCGGGATCAAGGAGGTCAGTGGTTGAGTTGGAAGGCTGAGGTAAGGCTACAGTATCTACTGCATACATTTCTGCAATGACAGTGCCAACCTGAATAGACGTGGGTTTTTGTGATTCATTGTGCAAAAGGACAGTGAAACTATTGGAGTCAATGTCTCTGTTAGGGAGCACTCCGGGCTGTACAAATACACCAGCCGGAAGATGCTGCGTCACAGGAGCTTCAACAAGAATAATGTCTTGAGAAGAGAAAGTCGGTTTCTCCACTTTACAGGTGGCATAACACTTCTCACCAGGAGCTATGGACAGTAGGCCTGGGCCTTGCCATTTCACTTGCCCAACTGCCTCATCAATAGCTTTTGACTGGGGGTTCAGGGTTTGTGTCTGTAGCTTTTCATAGACTGCTTGTATTCTCAAAGAGTGTACTTTGTTCTGACTGCCACTTTCTTTTGAAAGCTCCCACAGTCTGCGGAAGAGAAAGGCATTAGTGCCTACAATGACAGGCACTTGGCTGCAATGTTGTGGCTCGGGACACACAAGAGCAAGAACAGTGATTGGCCCTTTTACTCCTGCCAAGTCCTCTGGGAACTCCATGTCCACTACCACATAACCTCTGTAAGGGTACTCTGAATCAGCGAGACCCCATATAGCTAGATGAGAAATAGGACGAATAGGGACATGTGACAGATGTTTCTTGTACCACTCTTCAAAGATAATGGTTACAGTGGAACCAGAATCCATGAGGGCATCACAAGGAAGTTCATTAACTTTTATTTTTACCACAGATGATGGACCTACCAGACCTTCAGGTAAGTTAGTGTCTGTCTCTGGAATATGGACTTTATTGACTCTAGCAATAGATTCATCGGAACCTTTGCTGGATTCTTTTGGTCCACAAGTTGCTCCGCGCACTTGGCGAATGAGCTTTTTTATGACCTTCTGTGTATTTTCTGGAGCTGTGCATTTTGATGCAATGTGCCCATTTTCACCACATCTATAGCAGAAATATTCAGAAGACTCTGCTACAAACTGGCTTCTAGAAGTAGCACACTGTGGATTTGCAGCTGTTTTGTGGCTAGAATAGTTCGCTGTTGCGGTTGAGCCTGATTTGGTTTTCACAGTCATCACACTTATCTGTTCCTTTAGAGCTTTCAGTTCTTTCTTTAAAGACTGTATTTCGGGGTTTGACTCAGCTCTTACTTTCTTCTTATCCTTGGACTTTTTTGTAGTTTTATCATTTTCTGATTTAGACAATTTGTTCACTTGCTCACTCAGGGCGGATTTTAATTCTTCAATCTCAGCTCGAAGTTCAAGTTGCTGACTATTTGCCAACTCGTTTTCCTTTTCCACCTGCACTGCATGCACACGCTGGCGGTGCACAGGTTTGCTGAGACTGTGCCTGGCGGCTTCACGTTCTTCCTCCGCACGAATTTCTTTGAGCAAGGTTAGGAAAGCAGGAGGATCATGCCTCCTCTCTCGCAAGTTCAACTTAAGCAACATGAGATCAGACTCAGTTGCTCCTTTTATAAGCTGCTCAAGCCTAGCTTTGTTGGCTGCGCTAACTGGGAGACCACCTCTCTTAATTACTTTACAGAGGGATCTTTCAAGTCTGCGCAAAAACTCTGACAAGGGCTCACCAGACTCCTGGCGAAGAGACCTGAAAGACAAATAAAGGTCTTCTCCTGACTCTGAGGTTCCAAAAGTACTTTCTATTGCTTCTATGTACTCCAAATGACTAGCATCAGGATTCGACAAGCGTACAGCCTGAAGGATCTCCAAAGCCGGACCTTTAAGACTCTCAACTATCCTGCGTCTTTTCTCTTTTTCTGAACACTCATACTCTTCTACCATAAGCTTGGCCTGTTCAAGCCAGTTATCCAAACACTCCTCACCTAGTGGAACAGGGCTGATTCCAGAAAAAGTCCTTAAACGTCTATAGTTGTTGCTTTCAGTGGGTTTTGTGGTTTTATGCAACACTTCCCCTACAGCGCGAATAATAGACTCTGGAGTGCTATTCACTTCTGTGGCGGAACCACACATTGGATAAATGTCTTCCATTGTTTTTCCTTGTTCTTGGAGGAACTGTGCTAGTTTCTCTGAGAAATCATCTGCACTGCTCTCTTTGCGCTGAGCTACCACTATCTTCCAGCCATGCCCCCTGGCAGGCAAGAAGACTTCACATGGGACTCTAGAGGGATCGATTGGCTCACGACATTCGCAAAGCACGCTTAATGCCTGGTGTTTGGCGTCAAACATTTTTCCTCTTACCCTTACTTTTCCCAGTGCTTTTATGGTTTCCAGTGCTTCCTCAATGCAAGAGATGTCGTCATCTTCGGGGACTCCAAGTACCATAAGGGCATGTGTTAGCTCTATACCCTCCCCTCTACACCAGTTACTTAACTCCCACTGCGAGGAATTACTCAAACTTGCCATTATTTTGTCTTATGTGCTTGCAGGCTTGACCATGAGAAAGAGTCTCAACTACTTGACATTAAAATTTATACCTTATTAGGGAAAATATCCCAGCGGTGCCTCCAATTTGTGTAGCACCCGACCCATGTAGCTAATAGGTAAACATCATTTAAAGACAGGGGTATTGTAGTACTATGGGCGGGGCCCTGGGTTCTTTAATTTATTGGCTTCCGTACTAACCTGTATTGATAAGAAATTTGGTGATTGGTGCCTCCACTTAGCAGAATACAACCCTTTGGCCTTTAATCCTACTAAGAATTGTTATCATCCAGTGTTGAAACACGTTTCTCTGGTTCAAATTTAATAAACAGGGGAAAATCCTTACACGAAAGAAATAACACACACAGGATTCTTAACCGCAAAAATATAGAATTTAGTAATCAAAATTAATATTTGCAACTTCAAATAAACACAATAAGAGTACAAAATAATTACTTCAATTAGGGTCTCTTCAAAACACCTGTAAATAAATCCAATTACTTGTGAAAACAATAGTCCTGCAGCTCACACACACACTCACACACTCAAGCTGCAACTCAATATCAGTCCTTTAAAATAAAATAAAACAAACGGTGCAGGCCTGTGTCGACGCTGGGGTGCGGTGTGGTCAGAAACTTTATGACCCTTTCGCTTGCCAAGCAAGCAGAACAAAACAATAAAATAATAAGCACGTGCAATTTGAGTACTCACAACCTCGAGCAGTCAGTCAGTCAGCAACCTGGTTAATGTTAGTCGCTGGTAACCTTTAGGGAATCATTCGTGAGGGCAACGAGGGTGTCCGGCAACGGCTTCGGTCTCCGACACAAAATCCAAGCAAGATGGCGACTCCTGGATACTTCTATGCTCCGTCACGTAGCAAGGGGGAAAAAAAAGTCCAAGGATAGTCTCCTGGTCCTACACGTTAGCGAGCATATAAAATATCTTAGTCTTGCTTTATAATCGCTCTCATTTAAACTACTAACAGCATCGGCACACATTAACAACTTAGCAACTTAGACAGCTACTATATTATACATGTGCGACACGGCTAGCAAGCTAATATGCTATCCGCGATTAGCATCTCCATTTTAACATACTGCATCTGACAGAAACAGTTCAATACAACTTTCAAAGGAATATTTACCTTCGGATGTTTCAAAGTCCTTAACACAGAATGGCAAACTCTGCATTCACCACGATGAAAGGCACTTATACTCCGATACGATCAGCGGTCAACACACACGTTTGATGTACGTCTGTGGCATCTCTGTACCTCTCGCGCACCTGCCCTCTACTAGGTCAACCTCACATCCCGCCCCCACAATCCCTTGATTGGTTACATAGGTCACAAACAACCAATACAAATAAACACAAGTCAAGACTGACATTCTGATGCTCAGTGAGGATAGGTTGTACACAACACAAAATGCGTGAAAGTGCAGTGAAACTAATTAAAGTGACATACTACTTTATTAGCAAACAAAATGATTTGGTCCACTATTGTTTTAACACAACTCACTTATGAACTTTATAAAAACTGTACATGAACTATTAGTTATTTGAACATTTTAAAACTATTTACTCATGCCCATAATCATTATGGACTGGGCTACATTAGTTTCTCAGTTTGTTGTAGTTTTGTATTCTGTTTTTGGTTATAATTATTATAGTTATTTGCTTGTTGTTCTGATTTCCCTGTGTTCTGGTCTTCCCATGTCTTTGTGCTCCTGTTTCTGTGTTTCTCTTTGTGTCTGTCTCCCCATGTCTTGACCTCTGTTTAGTTCCCTCTGTCTGCCAGTCCTCCTACGTGTTAAGTCTGCATGTACCATGTTGGGTTACTTCCTGTTTTATTTTGACAGTCTTGTGTTCCCTGTACTTTGTGTGTAGTTTTGCTTCCCCTGTATTATAGTTTCATTTGTTGCACCTGTTGTTCCCTGCTGTTCCCTGTTGTTTCCACTTGCCCTGATTACCTAGTGTGTGTATTTAAGCCCTCAGTTGTTCTCTGTTCTTTGTTGTGTCGCCGTCAATGATGCCTGCTGTGTGTCTCCCCGTTTCATGTTTCCCTTAGTTTTAATTCTGGCACCTGTCCAGCCCAGTTTGTTTGTATTGTTTGTCATCCTTCTTATAATTGTTTATTTAGGTTTTTTAATTTTATACAAATGTAACAACATAACAAAAATAATACCAACAAGTAGAAAAAGGACAGCTGGGCATGTACAATTATTCAAAGTGCTGGTGCATCACTTTTACCAATATTTCTGTGTAGATTTGTAAAAGCGAGGAAGGTGGCAGGTTGTAAAATCATATGTCCGGTATCAAGAGGGATTACGGTCTTGTTGAGGAAGTAGGTCCAGAAACAGCTGCCAGATATTTAGAAAGGATTTGGGTTTGTCCATCATATCATATGAGTCTCTCCATATGCAGTACCCCAGTCAGTTCTGAGAGCCATTCCTTTAATGTAGGTACAGCTTCTGCTTTCCACAACCTTAGGATCAATCTCTTAGCAATTATCATTCCATACTTAAAAGTGATTTGTATTGAAGGACTACATTTAGCAAGGGAAAGAGAGTATCCAGGCAAAGCAATATTGGGATCTGGTTTAAATTCACAATTATACATTTTGGAAAACCACTTAAATATGTCACACCAGAAATTATACAACTTTGGGCATGCTCAGAAAAGGTGGGCCAGAGAGCTTTCAGCATACTTACATCGATCACATAAGGGAGGCACTGTGGGATAAATTTTGTGTAGCTTACTTTTGGAATAATGAAGTCTATGTATTAACTGTTGTCTCACATTCACGGAACAGGATCTTATTCTGCTGAGGCTCTCCTCCCATACAGTATCATCAATCTGTACACCCAGGTCTCTCTCCCAAGCTGTCTTAATAGATTGTGTACCAGAGTTAAAGTCAGAGAATAACTTAACAAAATTAGTGATCAATTTTTTTGAATCTGGGGGGCCCAGCAAGAGCGTGATACATCTATCGTCCTCTGGAAGATGTTCCAAGTTTTTTATATTTTGATGGATGTAGTTTCGAATTTGTAAATATCTGCAGAATTGTGTAGGTGGAAGAGAAAACTTTTCATTTAATTGGGGAAATGAGGCAAATTGTTGATTGAAATATAAATCTTTCAAAGAATTAATGCCGCTGAGCCTCCAGTTTTCAAAAGTCTTGTCCATAAAAGATGGAGGGAAGGCGTGGTTATAACAAATCGGGGCGTGAATGGCAGTGTCTGGTACGTTACAACTCTTCCTGATTTGCTGCCAGAAGCAGCGAGGTAACAGTGCCTCACTCGTCACTTGTGTAAATGACATGAAATTATGGCCCGAAGTCAGCTACATTGACATTATCAGTTACCTTGTTTTTTCCGAAGGTGTTGATGGCGAGGAATCACATAATTATAAGAGCACCAGAGCACCTTCAAAGCAATAAAATCAGTAAAGTAACAAGGCAACGTTGTTTTCCTTAAACCAGCTGTAGAGCCGAGCCAGAGCATCGGCCAAGCTAAGCACTTAGTATGGGTCATGCTAAGGGAAAGTGGAGTGGAGGAGACAGTCAGCTGTTCCTGTATCGCTGATTAGGGAAATCATGCAGTGATGCTGCAGCTATTCTGTGGAGGGTACATCACTGATCTGGATATCAGAGTGTTCAGATCACTGAAACAGAAACACTGGACTGGCTGAAGGCTGTGATCGGGGAGACACGCAGCTGTCATCTTGCTGACTGGTACGTGTTTACATGAAGGCAGGCATTGTTTAAGCTTTGTGTAGGCTGTATGCTGTAGTGTCACACTATAAATAAAATAACATAAAAAAATAAGAGGCTGTACATTAAAGGAAAACTTAAAACATAAGGAAAAATTACGGTAATAGGATGTGCAACTGGGTAGTATAATTTGGAGGAAAAAGAACAAATTTACAGAATAAAATAATTTGAAAAAATGTACAGACTGATGTAGTGACAACCGACAACAGCACAAGTTGAATCCGAGCTCATGTTCCAACTAATAAAGCCACACGTTACAACACAAAGTAACCGAATTTTGTCATTAACTCTGGCTCTAACTTTGGGTAACCGGAAGTATAAAACCGTACAGCGGAAGTAGTAGTCTGCCACGACAGACTGCTACTTCCGCTGTACAGTTTTATACTTCCGGTTACCCAAAGTTGTGTAACCCTCCTGCCAGTAAACTAAGGCCCGCAAGTTTTCTGCCCAGTAATAATGTAAAAAAACAGGGTAGGCCTTACCCACCATTCTCCCTTGTTTTGTGTAAATGAGCCTTTGATATTCTATGACTCTTGAAATTCCAGATAAAAGGTATGATGATAGAATCTATACTAAAAAATGACTTCGTTAAGAAGATAGGGAGATTCTGAAAGAGGTACAGAAATCTTGGCAGAAAGACCATCTTAATGGCGTTCACGCGACCTGTCATAGAAAGCGGGATTATGTATAAAGTCAGTGTTTATGTTATCACCTAAAAGCATCAACTCACTTTTTTGCCAATTTATTGTGTAGCCCGAGATTTCACCAAAAGACTTAATCATATCCAACAAAATAGGGAGGGATTGCTCAGGTTGGGAAAACAAATGGCCACATCTGCATATAGTGAAAGATGATGGTCCACGTCACCCAAATGGATGGGCTTAAATGTTGCCTGTTGTCTAATACGAACAACAAGAGCTTCAATTGCCACTACGAAGAGCAACGGGCTAAGTGGGCAGCCCTGACATGTCCCTCGATGTAACAAAATGGGGTTGATCTATTTTGATTAGTTAAAATATAGGAAGTAGGCTGGGAGTATAATATTTTGATCCATGAAATAAACTTGGTTCCAACATCGAATTCCTTTAGCACTCTCAACATATATGGCCATTCTAGCTGATCAAAAGCTTTTTCTGCATCCAGACATAGAACTGCCACTTTTTCCTTTTTATCATAATTATGGTAGATTATATTATTAGCCTTCTAACAAGAAAGAAAGAAAATCTACCAGGGATAAATCCTGTCTGGTCGGCATGAAAAATAGTAGAGATATATTTATTTAACCTACAGTGGCTTGCAAAAATATTCATACCCCTTGAACTTTTCCATATTTTGTCACATTACAACCACAAACATGAATATATTTCACTGGAATTTAATGTGAAAGACCAACACAAAGTGGTACACAATTGTGAAGTGGAAAGAAAATTATACATGATTCAAAACATTTTTTACAAATAGAAAAGTGCAGTGTGCAAAAGTATTCAGCCCCCCTGAGTCAGAAAAAGGGGCTCAGAGCAAATCCACAATGGAATCCCACCCCACCTTGATCCCATCTGTCAATCCTACCACCCACCTCCCCACTGTCCTCATACATGTTCTGCACCAGCCTCATATGCTTCTTTGCCTCTTCTGACCTCCTCATGCAGTACTACAGTTCCTCTTTTGGCACCCTATCATATGCTTTCTCTAGATCCATAAATCTACTTTTTTAAATGCACAGTGATACACTGCATTATGGACAAAAACTGCCATACATTGTCACTTTTATCAGCAATAGCAGGGAATTTATTGAAAACTGCATTTACACTCAAACATAATTTTTTCAGCTGATCAAAAGTTTAAGACCACAGCCTTTAAAAGCCAAAAGCTGTGCAAAAATTTGGATTCCATGTCATTTTCTGTCAAGTCTTTACACTGTCGAGACCTCCTGATGGCAAAAGCAAAAAAGCTCACTGAATTTGAGCTTGGTAGGATTGTTGACCTGCATAAGCAAGGCCTCTCACAGCATGCCATCGCTGCTGAGCTTGGACGCAGTAAGACAGTCATTTTGCATTTTTTAAATGATCCTGAGGGTTATGGAACAAAAAAAGTCAAGTGTTAGACCCAAAGAAATTTCACCAGCGCTGAGCCGCAGGATCCAGTTGGCTGTCCATCAAGACACGGGACGATCCTCTACCCAAATTAAGGCCATTACTGGTGCTGACTGCAGCCCAATAACCATCAGACAGCATCTGCGAGGGAAGGGCTACAGAAACAAAAAACGTCTTCAAAGGCCACGACTTCTTCAACGCCACAAAATTGCCTGTTTGGACTTTGCAAGAGTGCACCAAACATGGGACACTGAAAGGTGGAAGAAAGTTGTCTTCTCTGATGAGAAAAAATTTAACCTTGATGGTCCTGATGGCTTCCAATGTTATGACAAGGAGATCCCACCTGAGATGTTTTCTACATGGCACAGTGGGGGCGGTGGGGGGGGGGGGGGGGGGCGCATCGTGATTTGGGGTGCATTTTCCTTCAATGGAACAATGGAGCTTCAGGTTGTGCAGGGGTGTCAAACAGCAACTCGTTATGTGGAGATGTTGCAGCGGGCATCCCTCATGACTGAGGGCCCTCGTCTGTGTGGTAATGACTGGGTTTTTCAACAGCTGCAGTTCACAATGCCTGCCTGACAAAGGACTTCTTCCAGGAGAATAACATCACTCTTTTGGACCATCCTGCATGTTCCCCTGATCTAAATCCGATTGAGAACATCTTCAACACTTGGAGCAACATTCCCACTAGCCTCCTGGAAATACTGGCATCAAGCATGTCTAAACGATTGTTTGAATTGATCAACAAGAATGGTGGAGCTACTCATTACTGAGTCCTTTTTTTGACACTTTGATTTCTGTTTTGAGGGGGTTTTCGGGTTTTTTTTGAGCTATGGTCTTAAACTTTTGATCAGCTGAAAAAAATCATGTTTGAGTGTAAATGCAGTTTTCAATAAATTCCCTGCTAAAAAGTTTTTGTCTCTTTCTTCTTTTAGCATTGTGAAGCTCTACTTAAAACCTTCTTAAGATCCAATAGTGCAAAATGCAAATTCTTGCAATTTATATATATATATATATATATGTGTGTTTATATATATGTGTATATATATATATATATGTATATATATATGTATATATATGTGTGTATATATATATATATATATATATATATATATATATATATATATATATATATATATATATATATATATGACAGCAGCAGTTCATATAAGGTGCATGCGTGTGTGTGTGTCTTTCTTTCCTACTTTTTTGTTGTAAATAGATGACAGAAACATATTTGTGGGGTACCCTTGGAGGGTATAGTCTGAAACTTAAAAAAAAAAAAATGCATGGTTACAGTTACATAACCAGATGTCTGACCACATTACCCCATAACCGTGCTGCCGTGATTCTGTTCCAAGATACACAAATTTATCAATTTACATCCAAATTCTCCTTATGCTAGTAAACCCAAGTATGTGCATGGCAGTGTGTGTCTAGCAGGCTGGTGGAGGCTTTAAGGGTACTGCTGGCTGGCTTTCGGGGGGGGGGGGGGGGTTATGTCATCATAGATAAAAGCTTCTCGGACAGAAAAGATCTGTTTCAGATTGGCTCGCAGAATATTGTGTCATGAGCGAAAGGTCTTGAAATACCACATCTCCACATGAAGGTAGATGTTATTTTTCTTCCGTACATGAGAAGACTGTGAAACAGATGGAGGATGCACATTGATACCAAGCAGTTAAATATAGAGCAGATTCATTACACTAGTGTGGAATTTCAAAACAAAATGATTTCAGAATCAATTATTTGCTGGTGAAAATGTCTGAAACATTAAAATTATACAAAATATGTATGTTTCCTTTTACTGACCAGTGAAAGCACATTGGACTAAAAGCCACATTTAACGATACAGTCATATATTGCTTTACTCTACACACTTCAAGCACTTTAAAATATTTACAGAATAGCTAATTCTCCTACCCATGGATGATTGACAAACCCACATTAATGGCAAACAGCATCAACTTTTTCATCATGCCAGTGTGGAGAATAGCTGTATTCCAGTTTACACATTCATTGGCGAAAGTTCATTTGCAATTAATCCTATGGGCTCATTAGACAAAATTTTCACCTTTGTCTTGTCAGTGCTTCCATATTTGATATCACCTAAGCTGGTTGTCTTTCACTATCAGAGGCATCTTTGTCCTCATGTGCTGTGTGTTTCCAGGATTTTATACTTCCAATAATGGTGAGTATGTAGTCATGTTAGTGCTTGAAACTTTGAAATATTGTTCCAAATGTTGGACATGAATGTGAACTGAATAGAGAAACAAAGCAGCTCACTCAAATTTGCCATATTTGCTTTTTTAAAGTATGTGAAACATCAATTTCACTCATACAGTAACAATGTATATTTTTTCCTTTCCAGCTTGAATGTTTAGAGTTTTTCAATATTTTTTTTTTTTTTTTTACCAGTGGCATTAACATTCACAAGACTGCTGTCAATTACAGACTAACAGACTATGGTTACACTTCACTGACAACAAACCAATAGAATTATATCTGCTGGGTCATTCTATATTGTTCCACATAGAACCAGTCCAATCTCAGAAAAATGCTCCCCCAGAATCAGCCAGTGTGTATGCATGCAATGTGGGTGCATATAGTACCAGACAAAAGTTTGGACACATCTTCTAATTCAGTGGTTTTTCATTATTTAAAAACTGTCTGCATTGTAGATTAATTACTAAAGTCATCCAAACTATAAAGAAATACACATGGAATTTTTTAGTAAACAAAAAAGTGTTAAACAAATCAAAATATTTTAATAGTTTAGATTCTTCAAAGTAGGCACCTCTTGCTTAGATGACAGCTTTGCACATCTTGGCATTTGCTCAGTCAGCTTTATGAGGCAGTCACCTGGAATGTCTTTCAGTTAACAGCTGTGCCTTGTCAAGAGTTAATTTCTTGAATTGCCCTATTAAGAGACCATCTGTTGTGCTGTGAAGAGGTAGAGTTGGTATTCAGTGAATAGCCATATTTGAGTAATGTTTGTATCCATATTGTGGCAAGAACTACTCAACTAAGTAAAGAAAAATGACATTCCATGATTACTTTAAGAAATGAAGGTCAGTCTTTTAAAGTATCCTCAAGTGCAGACACAAACGTTATGATGAAACTGGCTCTCATCAAGACCGCCCCCAGGAAAGGAAGACCAAGAGTTCCCTCTGTTGCACAGGACAAGTTCATCAGAGTCACCAGCCTCAGCAACCACAAGTTAACAGCACCCCAGATAAATGCCCAGTTAAACGCTTCACAGAGTTCAAGTAGCACACACATCTCAACATCAACTGTTCAGAGAAGACTGTGTGAATCTGGACTTTATGGTCAAATTGCTGCAAATAAGCCACTTTTAAGGAAGAACAAGAAGAAGAAAATGTCTTGGGCTGAGGAACACAAGGAATGGATGTTAGACCAGTGGAAATCTGTCCTTTGGTCTGATGGTTAAAAAAATGCATTGTTATATTCAGTGATTTTTTTTTATCAATTTAAGTATTATTAATGGCAATCTTTAAGACAAAAAATGAAAAAGTCAACAAATTAAAATAAACTGCAATGATGAGCTATTTCATGTTCTGTTAGCAATTAAACTGAAATTACAGATCCATGTTTTATTACATACAATAAAATTTTATAGTTAAAAAGGTAAAACAAAAAAGAGCTAATTCCAACTTTTATTGGAAAGTGCATTATAAATTAATTGTATTATTACACAAAAACAAGAGGGACATGAAATGCAAAAATAGACTGATGAGCAGATAGTGGGCAAACGGAAGGTCTGGAAGATCAATCAGTCTTCATTTGTGTCAGAGTGATAAGATTGGCATCACTGTTTGGAGGCTGGTTTCACCACAGGACTTCATAGTATTATCTGCAACATCTGCAAATTCTGTTTTCAAAATGTTGTTTTGGCCAAATACAATAAAAAATAATTGTTCACTCTTACCTTATAAAGGGAAGCCCATGTGATCCAGTTTCAGCTGTAAAATGGTTTGAACAACTCCACACAGCACCAGCGTGATACACCTCAATATGGCGGCGACGTTGACGTATGATTCTCAATGCATCGTCTACGTATGTAGGTCTATGCCTAGGCTGCTGAGGGATTCCCATGATGCACTGGGTGTTTCGTCTTTACTCACATCTTTTCATTCTCTGTGTTTATACAGCACTCTGCATTTATGATGATGGCACTAATGATACTTATCATCAGTATGCCGTGGTTCCTCAACACCCTACGTAGACCTTGTTAGCCAGTATGGCTTCAGTTATATGTCTCGCTTGTATTCCAAAGTAGCCTTAGGTGGCATGAGGACCTAGCCTTGGGAGCCTTACTGGATGCATGCCCCTGGCTGAGATGCAAGCCCCTGACCTATTGTTACAAAGATGGTAGTCTTGCTACTACACTATTCACCTGCTATAGTTTGGGGGTTATACCATTCAGTCTTCCCATTAGCAGGTAAAATGCATGCTCTATAGGATTTAAGTCTGGAGATTGACTAGGCCAGTCTAAAACCTTCCACTTCTTGCCCCTGATGAATTCCTATGTAGTTTTGGCAGTGTGTTTTGGGTCATTATCTTTCTGCAATATGAAGAATCTCCCAGTCAGTTTGGTTGCATCTTTCTTTAACCCCTTAACTGGCAGCAAAAAAATCACCTGACAAAAACTACATAACACCCTCTGGTTATTATTGGCTCTGAACAACCCATTTCATAGCCTATTAACTGGCTGCGTCTGGTCCGCCGGCCGAATGAAGTGCATTTATATGGCAGGCTAGACCCGCCCATTTTGACTGACACCTCATTCGGCCAATCATGTTAAGAAATGGGTTTCCCAGAGCCAATAATACTCAGAGGGCGTCACGTAGCTTTGTCAGGTGATTTGGTGCAGCCAGTTACATGATTGGCCGAATGACGTGTCAATAAAAATGGGAGGGTCTAGCCTGCCATATAAAAGGGACTACAAACGGCCCGTCACCGGGCCCTTGCCAGTTAAGGGGCTACATTGTCAAAATGTTTCTCTAGACTTCTGAGTTCAGTGTACTGCAGCCATTATGCATGAAATCATCAGGGAAGATTAATGAGCCTGTCCCAGAAGAAGCCACACAAATCCAAACCATGATGTTACCTGAACTGTTTTTTACAGATGAGCTTATATGTTTGTAATCAGGTCCTTTCTTTCTGCAAACTTTAGCCTTTCCATCACCTTGTTAAAGGTTCTCTTTGTTTCATCAGTCCATAAAACTTTGTCTTAAAATTTCTGAGGCTTGTCTCTATACTACCTGGCAAATTCCAGCCTTGCTGTTGTATTCCTCTGGCTAATTAGTGGTTTGCATCTTCTGGTGAAGATGAAGTCTTAATGAAGTCTTAGTTGATGTTCCAATACTTTTTAAGGGGATCTTTCTTTCCTTCTCTCTCTCTCTCTCTCTCTCTCTCTCTTTATATATATATATATATATATATATATAAGCCATGTTAGAAAGGGTCAGCTTAAAGGATAGCACAGAGACTCTGATCATGGCAGCACAAGAAAAAGCCCTAACCACCAGCCAACAGGACCAACGTTACAGACTATGTAAAGAAGCCCCGGAGAGTATTCACCACATAGTAGGAGGATGTGAGATGTAAGCTGGGACCTCATACACTGAGAAGCACAACTAATTGGCTGGGATAGTGCACAGGAACATCTGTGCTGCATATGGACTAGAAGTCTGCTTTTAGTTGTTTGGAGGCCAAAGACATGATCAGAACACTGCAGCTGTCATTTGCTGCCAGGGAAGTGCTGCTCAAACTCAGGCTGTGAAAATGGTGAGATGTTGATAGGGACCAATCACCAATCAGGTGACTTAATATGGGCAGCTCATCACTGTTTGTCTTTGTGCATATCATTCTGCCCAAAAAGATTTTCAGGATCTCCTCGACCCCAATGACATCATTTCCACAGAGGGAGTAGGGTCTGAGGTAAGGGGAATGACTCATCCATCACTGAAGTGGTGGTCCCCCTTGTTGGAGGACCAGAGCACATGTTCCAAATGTAGGTAATCACACTCCTCACTCTCCCTGGGAAGGTCTTTGCCAGGGTACTGGAGAGAAAACATCCGAAGTGTCTTTTGGAGTATCCTCCTGTGGTCTGACTTTGGAGTATGGGGTATGGAACCATTGCTACAGGGCTATTCAGTCCCTGTTCAACTGCAGCAAGACCTTAGTGGATGTTGTACTTTGCCAGGTTTGCCCTTTTTCACAGATTCTGTACTTCAACTTTTGTGGACAAAATTTCTAGCAGGGCTGGAAGGTGTTGGGTTTTGTGGTCTGAGGATCTCATGTCTTATATGGTTTTTTTTTTAACACAATGTAGTCCTTCTGGCTTCATCAAGTGACAACATGCACTGGGGTGGTTTTCAGCCAAGTGTGAAATGACTGGGATAAGAAATAGCACTTCCATAACTGAGGCCATTGTTTTTAGCTGGAAAAGGGTGGAGTGCCCAGTCAGCGTTGGAAATTTGTTGATGCCTCAAGTTTAGGAATTCAAGTATCTTAGGAGTGTGAAGAATGAAGCAGAGATTGACAGACGGATTAGTGCAGTGTCTGCAGTAACGAGAGCTCAATCTAGCTTTACTATTTTCATCTTTACTATCTTCAAAGTGTGTCTGGGATCAGCCTTAGGCCTGAATTATGCTTCTGCATCTGCTTCTGCAGAGTCTTCATACATAACCAGAAATCCCCTCTCAACCATACTTGGTAACCTATGACGTAACCTGACGTGCACCCCTGCATATCGAGGCAACACAGCCTGCAAAGATTGTAATTACCACGTAGGGTTCAGAGGGGATTACTAGTTATGTACGAAGGCCCTGGAAAGACCCAATGCAGAAGTCTAAATCAGGCCTTCAGGTCAGGGTTTGTAGCTCAGTCAATTAGGAGGGGCTCAGAGCTGAGCTGCTGCTCCTCCATATCGAAAGGACTCGTTTGAGGTAAATGGTAAATGGACTAGCTCTTATATAGCGCTTTTCTACTCAGTCAGAGCACTCAAAGCGTTTACATTTACCCATGCACTCACATTCATACAAGCACTTCCATGTTTAAACTAAGCTAAGTGCTTTTAATTAACTACCATTCACACACATTCATACTCCGACAGGACGGTCGGAGAGCAACTTGGGGTTAAGTATCTTGCCCAAGATACTTAACTTAGCCTGGAGTAGCCAGGAATCGAACCGCTGACCTTCCGATCAGTAGGTGACCTGCTCTACCTACTGAGCTACAGCCACCCAGGTGGTTGAAGAGGTCTCCCAAGTGAAGTATTTCGTGCAAGTCCAACTGAGAAGAGGCCCCAGGGCAGACCCAGGACACGCTAGAAAGATTATATATAGATTTTTGCTAAAAAAGGCTAGGTTTATGGGTGTTAAATATATATATATATATATATATATATATATATATATAATTTTTGTTTGTTTGTTTGTTTTTAGTCCAGAACAGCTAAATTAGGTTTTGATGCTACTTCTTTGATTGAAATATCTGAACAGCTACTGCTTCATACTATTTGGGCTAAAATGGGTAAAAGCTAAAATGTAGAGGTGTAAACCAAAAAAAAAAAAAAAAAAGCCTTTAACACACACTATACACCAATACATATGCCATTGCTACCACTTTCACACCAGTAGCCTGGAATTCTTAACATATGACATATGTCATATGATTGACGAGAGGAGGATATGCTTTTCGGCTTCTCAGCTGTCGAGTTTCAGACGGTTAAAGATTCCTCAGATTTCTGTTTTTCCTGGAATGAAACTCTGGGTGGTCTTCTGTTGTTGTAGCCTATCCAGAATATTTAGGGAAGGTTTTCTGCTCACCACAGTCATAGAAAGCATTTACTGTAGCCTTTCTGTCAGCTTGAAAACAAGTCTGGACATCTACTTCACCCTCTCTCGTGACAGAACTGCCACACATTGGATATTATTTATTATTATTATTGTTGTTGTCAATAATAATAATAATAATAATAAAAAAACTGGAAATCATAGTAAGTGTAAATCCCCAGAGATCAGCAGTATCAGAATTGTTCTACTACTAAAATTACAATATTCAGTAGTTCAAGGAGAACATATCTGATACAGACAGCGATCATCAGCCCATCCCTTCCTGCCAACCACTTCATGCTTTTGAATTTGTTTTGATCTCCTGTTTCTGTCTCTCTATCAGGTTATATCGAGGCTGTGGTCATCCCTGCGGGAGCTAGAAGGATCAAAGTAGTGGAGGACAAACCTTCACATAGCTTCTTGGGTAATAATGCTTGTGTTTCCAAATGATCTTATGATTCTTCTCAATGAGAGCTACTCACTTTAAGATAGGCTAAGATATTAAAAGACATGTTTCCGTGTGAACATTTGGCAGGTATTTCCAGTGGGCTACTGCAGTATTACACTACTTTACTACTAATGCAGATAAGGCTCCATAAGTCTTTGCATCTTATCTAAATGATAGGTGTTTTCTCAGAAAATGTTTCCAAAAACATTCACCAACAAAGCCATTTTAAGTATATTTGAGGGAAACATTGTCCACACTCATCCAAAGCTGTGGGCTGTTTTAACACATAATGTAGTGATGATGTAGTTTCTATACAGAAAGTATTTTCAGCTGTATTTTTTAGTAGTCTGTCTCATACATGTCTCAGTATTGGCACATTAACACTTTGATAGCCTGCTGTGATGTTGGATTTATTTAATAGGCAATACAATATTTGAAAACACATTTCCTCTGACCAGAGACCAATACAAATATATCAGACACTTCATCACATTTCATCAAGTTTTTCAAACTTAAATTTCTAACCTAAGTTATTCCTAGGTCTACATCAGGGCTCTTCAACTTTAGGCCTCGAGAGCCCATGTCCTGCAGGTTTTAGATGTGTCTCTGCTTCAACACACCTGAGTCAAATATAGAAGTCATTAACAGGACTCTGGAGAACTTGACTGCATACTGAGGAGGTAATTCAGCCATTTGATTCAGGTGTGCTGGATCAGGGACACATCTAAAACCTGCAGGACAGGGGCTCTCGAGGCCTGGAGTTGAAGAGCCCTGGTCTACATTATAGAAATCTAGGTGATAGCTTACCCCCTTTTAACTTAGATTTGCCCGGCTAAAAATTCAAATAGTTTTTAAATATTAGGATAACTGTTAAAAATGACAGTTGACACACTAACTAAAGTTTGGTTCTGTTGGATTTAACTCAAAATCTTACATGTTATGTTAAAGAACAAATATGGTTTATGTGAAGCCAACATGGTAGTCTGGAAGGGTGATGAAGTAGTCAGTTTCTGGCCTTCAGAAAACCCACAATACACTTGAAGCGGTCTTGGAGGCCTCTTTGATTTATTTGTAACAAAATTGAGAGTCAACTACAAAAAAACAGGAAAAAGCAAACTGTGCTTCACTGTCCATTTCCACCCATCATAGTAGTGAATCCCTGCAAGTAGTATGTGTGTACATTAATTTCTGTATCTTACTTACAGCTCTTAAAGACTCCAGTAAGAGGTCCATCAACAATGACTGGAAAATTGAACTTCCAGGAGAATTTGAGCTGGCCGGGACCACAGTGCGCTATGTTAGAAGGGGAATATGGGAGAAGATGTCTGCCAAGGGACCCACTAATACTCCTTTACATCTAATGGTAAGCTGATTCTAAATAAATAAATAAAGGAACACTTTGAAAATACATCAGGTCTCAATGGGAAAAAATGCTGGAAATCTATATTGATTCAGTCATATTGATACATTATTCACATCTAATATGTCTGTCTATACCACATCCACATTTTAACAAGTAGAGATATTCACACCAGTGGCCTGCTGGAGGTCATGTTGTAGCAGTGCTCATCCTGTTCCTCCTTTTACAAGCCCTGTACAGCTCTCCTAGAGTAACTGCCTGTCTACTGGAATCTCCTCTATGTCCTTGACGTTGCTGAGAGACACAGCAAACCTTCTCGCAATGGTGCGTATTGCTGTGCAAATGCAAAATGCAAAACTAGTGAAAAAACAGTCAGAAAGGAGGAGGGAAAATGTCTCCACCTGTAAAACCATCCCTGTTTTGGCAGTTGTCTCATTGTTGCCCCTCTAGTGCACCTGTCGTTAATTATATTAACACCAAAGCAGCTGAAACTGATTAACTGCTACTGACCAGATCAATGTCCCAGAGGTTTAATTGATATGATTATATACTCTGATTACAAAGTGTTCCTTTATTTTTTTTTTTAGCAGTGTATATTTGTACTCAATAAATCCAACAGCATGACGTATCTTGCAACTGGCAGATCCCTCAAATTCCATTTCAAGGGTGGCATTTTTTTAGTTAAACTTGCAGTCATATATTTCTAATCTAATCTAATCTAATCTAATCTAATCTAATCTAAGGTTTAATGTTCATTCAGTATACAAATCAAATACCTTGTGAAAAATAAGATGTTTGAAACAATCAAGATGCAACTGAAATGCAGACCCTTTAACCCTTTATTTCTGTTTGATGAAGTGCTTCCATTTCATATATCATTTGATATATTAATAATCAAAAATAATAACATTTACATTTAAAACTTGATGGAGAATCATTTGCAGGGAATTACTATCAAAGTCTAGAGCCAGTGGATGTCAAATAATGGGTTTTCTTGTTGCTTTACTTTTTTAGTATGCACTATCAATTATCTACATTTGCCAGAGACCATAAACAGATATTTGGGGTGGCTGTGGCTCAGGAGGTAGAACAGGTCATCTGCTAACTGGAAGGTTGGTGGTCCAACCAAAGCATCCTCGGACAAGATACTCAGAATCAGAATCAGAATCAGAAGCCTTTATTGTCATCAAGCACAAGTGCTTGACAAAATTGTGACAGCTGCCGCTGGTCAGTGCGTTACAACAAGTATTAACAGTAATATACATATACATACTAGATATACATATACATACACACACACACACACCACACACACACACACACACACACACACACACACACACACACACACACACACACATACATAAACTAAGTAAGTGTGTAAGAACAAGATAGAAATACAACACAAAAGCAATTAAAATATCTGTCAGTACTCTAGCTGCAGCATTTTGGATCAGCTGAAGGCTTTTCAGGGAACTTTTAGGACGGCCTGATAATAATGAATTACAATAGTCCAGCCTAGAAGTAATAAATGCATGAACTAGTTTTTCAGCAATATGCTTAAATCAGATGTTTCTAATTTTAGAGATTTTGTGCAAATGCAAAAGTGCGTTCCTACATATTTGTTTAATATGTGCATTGAAGGACATATCCTGGTCAAAAAATGACTTTAAGATTCCTCACAGTGTTACTGGAGGCCAAAGTAATGCCATCCAGAGTAAGTATCTGGTTTGACACCATGTTTGTAGGGCTATAAATACAGTAACTTTAGTTTTATCTGAATTTAGAAGCAGGAAATTAGAGGTCATCCAGGCCTTAATGTCTTTAAGACATTCCTGCAGTTTAACTCATTGATGTGTGTCATCTGGCTTCATTGATAGATAAAGCTGAGTATCATCTGTATGACAATGAAAATGTATGTAATGCTTTCTAATAATACTGCCTAAGGGAAGCATGTATAATGTAAATAGAATTGGTCCTAGCACAGAACCCTGTGGAAGTCCATAATTAACCTCAGTGTGTGAAGAAGACTCCCCATTTACATGAACACATTGGAGTCTATGAGATAAATATGATTCAAACCACTGCAGAGCAGTACCTTTAATACCTATAGTATGCTCTAATCTCTGTAATAAAATGTTATGATCAGCAGTATCAAAAGCTGCACTAAGGTCCAACAGGACAAGCACAGAGATGAGTCCACTGTCAGAGGCTGTAAGAAGATCATTTGTAACCTTCACTAATGCTGTTTCTGTACTGTGATGAATTCTGAAACCTGACTGAAACTCTTCAAATAAACCGTTCCTCTGCAGATGATCAGTTAGCTCTTTTACAACTACTCTTTCAAGGATTCCTCAGAATTAATCAGAAATATACTGTGAGAATAAAAGGCTCAGCTCACAAGGAAAACCACTTAATCTAATGAAATACTATAACTGTTCACATAAAGTACACTAGTAGAGTTGCCCTGTGAAGACCGCATGAGACATGGCTAAACAACTGATTAAACTTTGCTTACCTTTATTAGCTGTAAGTCATTTACCTACAGTGTAATGAAAACACATGAATCTCATGTCAAGTATGCTTATTTGTAGCAGACAATGACATGTTCATCTGCCTACCAAAACTGCCTTGACTGTAAATACAGGGCACACTAAATGTCTGTCCCACAGGCCACCTTCATGAAGTCTGTTTCTGATTGTTTGATCAGAGGCATTCACACCAGTGACCTGCTGGAGGTCATTTTGTAGGGCTCTTGCAGTGCTCATCCTGTTTCTCCTTGCACAAATGAGCAGATACAGGTCCTGCTGATGTGTTAAGGACCTTCCACGGGTCATTGTGTTACAATATTATTAACAGTAATATATATATATATATATATATATATACATACACACACACACACACACACACACACACACACACACACACACACACACACACACAGGAAGGACCTTACTTCTAACTGTCCTAGAGTAGCTGCCTGTCTCTGGAGTCTCCTCCATGCTCTGAGACTGTGCTGGGAGACACAGCAAACCTTCTGCCAATGGCATGTATTGATGTGCCATCCTGGAGGAGTTGGGCTACCTGTGCAACCTCTGTAGGTTCCAGGTATGGCCTCATGCTACCAGTAGTGACACTGTCGCAACACTTCTTAATAATTAATTTGGCAAACTTCATTTAACAAATTGTAAATAAATACAGTTTAAGACAGCACTTAATTTGAATATTGATTAAATTATGCTGGACAACATGGAAAATGTGCTTATAAAGATTAAAACTAATTTGGATAATTGGAGCAAGTTGCATTTGACACTATGGGGCAAGATAAATATAATAAAGATGACTGTAGCTCCTTTGATTAATTATTATACTGGAATGATACCAATTTTTATCCCCTCACAAATTCTTTTAAGATACAATAATATGATAAAACATTTTCTCTGGAAAGGTGGCAGATCCCGTATTAGTATTAGTAGGTTGTGTCAACCAAAAAAAGAAGGAGGATTAGCACTACCCAACATAGAACATTACAGTATCTCATTTGAAATGTCTAAGCTATGTAAACATTGGGCAGAGACAAAAGCAGACTTAGACTGGGTTTTAATTGAGCAAGAACTCACCTCCCCATTCACCCCTACTGAGGTATTAACCCAAAAACTAGAACATAATAGAAATACGCTGGATAATCCTATTTTGATGTTTTCAAAGAAGGTATGGCACGAGGTACACAAAAAGTGTAATATTTCCCCATATCTCCAAAGATACTCTTCCCTGTGGCACAATCCAAAAATCAGAATTGGCAAACAAGCAATTTATTGGCCACAATGGTTAAAAAAAAGATATAAGAATAATTGGTGATTTATATGAAGAGGACACGTTTATGTCATATAAGGGTTTCATAGAAAAGTTTAAGCTGGAGGGAAGCAGTCACTTTTGGAGATATTTACAAATTAGAGATTGTATAAAAGACAGAATGAAGTTCCCTCAAGAGAAAAACCCGATAGTGTTTTTTGGGATCGCCAACTATTCTTAACAAGGCATCAAGATGGTACAATGTGTGCCCATGGTTCAAAAATAGTATGCATAAAAGTCTCAAAAAACTATGGGAAAGAGATCTTGATTGCACATTTGATGAAAAAACCTGGGACTCAATTATTTCTGACGACGGCTTATATATCAGGAAGGCCAAAGGCAAATTTATTCAATATAAAATTCTTAACAGATACTATTTTACTATGTCTAGATTTCACAAAATGGGCATAGGTAAAGATGACCTTTGTTGGAAATGCAGAGAAGCAAAGGGTACTCTCTTGCATGCTCTGTGGGAATGTCCACGACTCTTTCCAATATGGAACAGTGTATTATCATTCATGGGGGGTTGGCTAAAGTTTAAATTACCTGAATCACCAAGACTGTGCTTATTGGGGGACAGAAGCGAGGTGCCACAGTTGGACAAAGCAGCTTTCAGAGTATTAAATACTGGACTTGTGACCTGTGCTCGTCTTATTTTAATGCTGTGGAAGGCACCTCGGACTCCAACACTCAAAATGTGGAGAGAAAGACTGATTGAAAATGCAGCATGTGAGAAGATGCTTGGAAGACTAAACTGCAAAAATGAGGCCGTAACGGAACAACGGGACAGTGAAACGTCTTGTGGTGCAATTATTAGCTTTTAACCCTTTAAATGTGTTCCTGTCCCCCACTTCCTTTTTTTCTTTTGTTTTGTTTTGTGTTCTGTTTGTTGTCTTGGTTTCTTTTAATGTTTCAAAATTTAATAAAAACTTTAATTATTAAAAAAAATAATAATAATACAGCATTTATGTTGCTGTTTAACATAGTTTAACTCAGTAAACTGAAACTGTCCATCACAGAGGCTGTGATGTCACTGTCTTGAAAGTGAACAGTCAAATTAGGACCCCTCTTCAGGTTTTAAACATGTTTATTTTTCTTCCCATGGATCAGGAAGGTGAAGAGGAGTGGTGATTTTGATTTCTAGGACAGTAAACTTTGAATATATTTCTAAACACAGAGAGGGTACATTTGTTTTGGTTAAAGGTAAAATTGATGGTATTGAGATGAAACTGTTAAATGGACTAGTTCTTATATAGCGCTTTTCTACTCAATCAGAGCACTCAAAGCGCTTATACAACCTGTTTTGCATTCACCCATGCACTCCCATTCATACAAGCACTTCCATCATTAATTAAGCTAAGTGCTTTTTTAATTAACTAGCATTCACACACATTCATACTCCGACAGAACGGTCGGAGAGCAACTTAGGGTTAAGTATCTTGCCCAAGGATACATTGGCATGTAGCCTGGAGTAGCCAGGATTCGAACCGCTGACCTTCTGATCAGTAGGTGACCTGCTCTACCTACTGAGCTACAGCCACCCCATGTATATGGGGTGGCTGTAGCCACCCCATATACATGGGACATATACAGCCACCCCATGTATATGGGGTGGCTGTATATGTTCCTCCAGGTAGCAACTGGGACTTATACAGACCCATTTTTTAACTGATGATAACAAAATGTAGGGGCTTCTAATATGCGGTGGCGACTTTAATACCAGGCTGAATCCAAAAACAGATTCCTCTAACAGCAGAACTAAATGCAAGCAACATCAGCAAAAAAATTTGAACCCTAATGAATGAAATGGGAATAGTTGATATGTGGAAAGAGTTAAATTCTAATTCCTGGGGTTACACTCACTATTCACCAACTCACAATGTCTATCCTCAGATGGATCTACATAGACTAATGAAATTTAAAATAGGTTCTACTACTGTCAGACCATTCACCAGTGAACTTGACAGTCAACCTGGAGATCCAGAGGAAATTAACTTCCTGGAAGATGAAATCAAATATCCTCAACAACAGCATAATTAAAGAAAAACTGAAATTTGAAGTCAGATCCTATTTACTGTAGATCTCAATAGCAATGGGGAGGTGACACCACCAATACTTAGGGATGCATTAAAAGCTGTGATAAGAGGCAAGAAAATAGCAATTTGTTCTCATGAGAAAAAAACTAGACAAATTAGGCTCAAACAATTGGAAAAAGGACTGGAAAAACTACAAACTGAACATTCAATAACTTTGAAAAAAAGAAACTAAGACAAAAATTTTAAATTTTGAAAAAGAAATACATGAAATAAATGACACTGAAATACAGAAAAAGCTTATTTTGACTAAACAGTGCTACTACGAGACAGGTGGGAAATCATTATGGCTCTTATACAAATTAAGAAAACAACAAGCAGGCAGAAATCCATCCATCCATTTTCTTCCGCTTATCCGGGGCCGGGTCGCGGGGGCAGAAGCCTAAGCAGAGAAGCCCAAGCTTCCCTCTCCCCAGCCACCTCCTCCAGCTCATCCGGAGGGACCCCAAGGCGTTCCCAGGCCAGCCGAGATACATAATCTCTCCAGCGTGTCCTGGGTCTACCACGGGGCCTCTTCCCGGTGGGACATGCCCGGAACACCTCACCCAGGAGGCGGCCAGGAGGCATCCTAATCAGATGCCCGAGCCACCTCAACTGGCTCCTTTCGATGTGGAGGAGCAGCGGCTCTACTCTGAGCCCCTCCCGGATGGCCGCACTCCTCACCTTATCTCTAAGGGAGAGGCCAGCCACCCTTCGAAGGAAACTCATTTCTGCCGCTTGTATTCGCGATCTTATTCTTTCGGTCACTACCCAAAGCTCGTGACCATAGGTGAGGGTAGGAACGTAGATCGACCGGTAAATCGAGAGCTCCGCTTTTACGCTAAGCTCCCTCTTCACCACGACGGACCGGTGCAGCGTCCGCATCACTGCAGAAGCAGCCCCGATCCGCCTGTCGATCTCCCGTTCCCTTCGCCCATCACTTGTGAACAAGACCCCGAGATACTTAAACTCCTCCACTTGAGGCAAGAACTCGTTCCTGAGCCGGAGATGGCACTCCACCCTTTTCCGGCTGAGGACCATGGCCTCAGACTTAGAGGTGCTGATTCTCATGCCAGCCGCTTCACACTCGGCTGCGAACCGTTCCACTGCGAGCTGGAGGCCCCCCCCTGATGAAGCCAACAGAACCGCATCATCTGCAAAAAGCAGAGATGAGACTCTGAGGCCACCAAGGAAGAAGCCTTCCGCCACCTGGCTACGCCTAGAAATTCTGTCCATAAAAATTATGAACAGAATCGGTGACAAAGGGCAGCCCTGACGGAGTCCAACACCCACAGGAAACAAATCCGACTTATTACCGGCTATACGGACCAAGCTCTCACTGTGGTTGTACAAGGACTGAATGGCCCGCAACAATGGGCCAGACACCCCATACTCCCGCAGAACCTCCCAAAGAACACCCCGAGGAACACGGTCGAATGCCTTCTCCAAGTCCACAAAGCACATGTAGACTGGTTGGGCAAACTCCCACGCACACTCGAATATCCTTGAGAGGATAAAGAGCTGGTCCAGCGTTCCACGACCAGGACGAAAACCGCATTGTTCCTCCTGAATCCGAGGTTCGACTAACGGACGCACCCTCCTTTCCAGCACCCTGGCATAGACCTTACCGGGGAGGCTGAGGAGTGTGATCCCCCGAAAGTTGGAGCACACCCTCCGGTCTCCCTTCTTAAAGATGGGGACCACCACCCCGGTCTGCCAATCCAATGGCACTGCCCCAGATCTCCACGCGATGTTGCAGAGGCGTGTCAACCAAGACAGCCCTACAACATCCAGAGCCTTCAGGAACTCAGGGCGAATCTCGTCCACCCCAGGGGCTCTGCCACCAAGGAGTTGTTTAACTACCTCAGTGACCTCACCCCCAGTGATGGTCAAGTCATCCCCCTCATCCCCAGACTCTGCTTCCACTACAGAAGGCGTGTCAGTGGGATTCAGAAGGTCCTCGAAGTATTCCTTCCACCGTCCGACTATAGCCTCAGTTGAAGTCAGCAGCGCCCCCCCCCGCACTATAAACAGTGTGAGTGAAGCACTGCTTTCCCCTCCTGAGTCGCCTGACGGTTTGCCAGAATCGCTTCGATGCCGTCCGAAAGTCTTTTTCCATAGCCTCACCAAACTCCTCCCACACCCGAGTTTTTGCTTTGGCCACTACCCGAGCTGCATTCCGCTTGGCCTGTCGATACCTGTCAGCTGCCTCCGGAGTCCCACAGGCTAACCAAGCCCGATAGGACTCTTTCTTCAGCTTGATGGCTCCCTTCACCTCCGGTGACCACCTCCGGTATTTCTGCCTGCTCACCGGAGCAGGCAGAAATATTCATAAAATATGGAATCCCTCTAAAAAACAATTAGAATCAAGCCCTGAAGGAATTAACAGTGTTTCCAAAGGTATTATGAACATTTATACACTCAACCTCAAGCAGCAGATGACCAACAAATCGAAGACTTTTTAGATTTAATACACCTATCTAAGGTCACAGATGGTCAGAATATACATCCATGCAGGACCTCTTAATCCCAACATTGGTCAGGGTGTTCAACTGGGTGCTGGAAGAGAATACAATTCCCTCCTCATGGAGGGAGGCAATAATTTCTATTATCCATAATAAGGGAAAGGATACATTGGAATGTGGAAATTACAGACCTGTAAGTGTCCTAAATATTGACTACAAATTATTCACTTCTATATTATCAAAGTGTCTAGAGTTCATACTACCGGATTTAATACACAATGACTAAACAGGTTTCATTAGACAAAGACAAGCTCAAGATAGTATTAGGAGAACACTGCACATCATGAAAGAGATTAAAAACAAAATTGACTTTCTGATAAGTCTAGATGCTGAGAAGGCGTTTGATTCTGTGAGATGGTGTTTTCTGTATAACGTTCTTAAAAAAATTAACTTCCACAATAATATTATCAACACACCGGCAGCACTATATGATAAACCAGTAGCCCAAATTAAAATCAATGGGGACTTGACAGACTCATTCTATTTACATAGAGGAATAATACAAGGATGCTGCCCTTCACCATTCCTCTCCGCCTTATTCATTGAACCTTTAAGCCAGTGGATTTGACAGAGGCCCGATATAAAGGGAGTAATAACTTCAAATGGAGAGCAGAAACTGGCCCATGTTCACAGATGATCTTCTAATAGCTTTAACAAAACCTGTTCAAACACTCCAAAAATTGATGACTGTGTTGGAAGAATATGGCCAATATTCTGGATATAATATTAATATTAATAAAACTCAAGTGTTATCATTTAACTTTAACCCAACATTAGAACTTAAAAATAAATATAATTGGAAATGGGACAAGAACTCTATTAAATATTTGGGGATTAATTTGCACAAGGTTAATTCCCTGATGTTTGGGGTTAATTATTGACCACTGATCTCGAACATAAAATCAGACCTCCATAGATGGAATGTAATTCCCTTCTTGAACTTGAGCTCTAGGATAGAGTCCGTCAGAATGAACATTCTCCCACACATGCTTTATTTTTTTCAATGCCTCCCAGTCAAAATACCTCTCAAACAATTTCAAGAATGGGACAGATTAATTTCAAGATATCTGTGGCAAGGGAAAAGAGCCAGGATCAAGTATCAAACACTACAGTTGAAGAAAGAAAGGAGAAGAATGGGCATTCCATGCCTACAGGATTATTACTATGCCGCCCAGCTGAGACCACTAATTTGAATATGTTCAACATCCTACACATCGGTTGGAAAGAAATAGAGGTAAAGGTATTCCAACTATGGCTCTCCTGGCTGATGGTAAACTTCAGAGAGAGTTGGCGGTTTCAGAGGATTAAACTGTCTATTTAACCCCTTGAAAAGCATAATTAGAATTTGTAAATTAGAAGACCCATTCAAAATGTTGAGATGATGTGCCTACAATTCTGACTTTGAAACCAACAAAAATGATGACAGATTTTAAAACTGGTCCCTTAAGACCCTCACATGCTATCCAGGTGCTGGTCATAAAATTAGAATATCATGAAAAAGTTGATTTATTTCAGTAATTCTATTCAAAAAGTGAAACTTGTATATTATATTCATTCATTACACACAGACTGATATATTTTAAAAGTTTTTTTCTTTTAATTTTGATGATTATAACTGACAACTAATGAAAACCCCAAATTCAGTATCTCAGAAATTTAGAATATTGTGAAAAGGTTCAATATTGAAGACACCTGGTGCACCATGGGGAAGACTGCTGACTTGACAGTTGTCCAAAAGACGACCTTTGACACCTCGCACAAGGAGGGCAAGACACAAAAGGTCATTGCTAAAGAGGCTGGCTGTTCACAGAGCTCTGTGTCCAAGCACATTAATAGAGAGGTGAAGGGAAGGAAAAGATGTGGTAGAAAAAAGTGCACAAGCAATAGAGATAACTGCACCCTGGAGAGGATTGTGGAACAAAACCTATTCAAAAATGTGGGAGATTCACAAAGAGTGGACTGCAGCTGGAGTCAGAGCTTCAAGAACCACCACGCACAGACGTATGCAGACACGGGTTTCAGCTGTCGCAGTCCTCGTGTCGAGCCGCTCTTGAACAAGAGACGGCGTCAGAAGCGGCTCGCCTGGGCTAAAGACAAAAAGGACTGGACTGCTGCTGAGTGCTCCAAAGTTATGTTCTCTGATTAAAGTCAATGTTGCATTTCCTTTGGAAATCAAGGTCCCAGAGTCTGGAGGAAGAGAGGAGAGGCACAGAATCCATGTTGGCTGAGGTCCAGTGTAAAGTTTCCACAGTCAGTGATGGTTTGGGGTGCCATGTCATCTGCTGGTGTTGGTCCACTGTGTTTTCTGGGGTCCAAGGTCAACACGGCCGTCTACCAGGAAGTTTTAGAGCACTTCATGCTTCCTGCTGCTGACCAACTTTATGGAGATGCAGATTTCATTTTCCAACAGGACTTGGCACCTGCACACAGTGCCAAAGCTACCAGTACCTGCTTTAAGGACCATGGTATCCCTGTTCTTCATTGGCCAGCAAACTCACCTGACCTTTAACCCCATAGAAAATCTATGGGCTATTGTGAAGAGGAAGATGCGATATGCCAGACCCAACAATTCAGAAGAGCTGAAGGCCACTATCAGAGCAACTTGGGCTCTCATAAAAAACACCTTGAGCGGTTGCAATGGGGGGGTTGGAGGTCTTCCTGTCATTAATTAAACCGGGACAATGTAATAAAACACCTGAGCAGTGCCACAGACTGATCGACTCCATGCCACGCTGCATTGCTGCAGGAATCCAGGCAAAAGGAGCCCCAACTAAGTACTGAGTGCTGTACATGCTCATACTTTTCATGTTCATACTTTTCATGTTCATACTTTTCTGTTGGCCAACATTTCTAAAAATCCTTTTTTTTTGTATTGTTCTTAAGTAATATTCTAATTTTCTGAGATACTGAATTTGGTGTTTTTATTAGTTGTCAGTTATAATCATCAAAATTAAAAGAAGCAAACATTTGAAATATATCTGTCTGTGTGAAATGAATGAATATAATATACAAGTTTCACTTTTTGAACGGAATTACTGAAATAAATCAACTTTTTCATGATATTCAAATTTTATGACCAGCACCTGTAATTCATTTCTCCACAAGGGGTCATTTAGAAGTTTTGAGGTTTTACAAGGGGAGTATGGTTTAGAAAAAGCTGACTTCTACAGATACCTTCAAGTCAGACATCATTTTAACCAAAATCTGAAAAACACCTTGAGCGGTTACAATGGGGGGGTTGGAGGTCTTCCTGTCTTTAATGAAACCGGGACAATGTAATAAAGTGGCTTCCAGACTATACAATGGAATTCAGCTCTCGAAACAAGGGAATACGGAGTACATAAGGAAGAAGTGGGAGGCTGATCTAAACGAAGTGATCCCAACAGAAACCTGGGAAAAAATATGCCAACTTCAGTGGACCCAGAATGGGAGTTCTGTTGGAAGAACATTGTGAGGTTTTTCATTACACTGATTCAGAAAAGACATCTAGGCAGTGGAGATTCCTGTTGGAGACTGTGTGGGACTAGGGGAGCCACCCATGAGCATATTTTTTGGGGATGCTATATTATTAGAGGTTTCTGGGAGGAAATCCACAGCTACATAGAATATGTCTTTGGAGTTAAGATTCCTTTTAAATGCACTACTATGTATATGGGTGATGTACAACAAAAGTTGAATAGAAATGATAGAAAACTGTTTGGCCGTTAAAAAGCCTATCGTGAAAATGGCTGAAAGTTTAACCACCTTTCACTGAAGAATGGCTTGCTGTTGTGCATGAAATTTATATATTGGAAAAGATCACATTTTCCCTCATGATTCAAAAAGATACATTTTATAGAATTTGGTCAAAATGGTCTGAGTATGTTAAGCCTGTAAGATCGGACTTAATGTAAAACAGCAGAATTTTACCACCCACCCACTACCCATATTTTATGATACAGTATTGTGTTTATACCAAGGTATCTGGTTGCCAAGTAAGCCTCTCCACCTCTTTTTTGGTTTTGTTTTGTTTCATTTTTATTCATTGATGTTTCTTATGTTTCCATTTGCTGCAACTGGCTTCATGCTTTTGAATTGTCTAATCACCAGAAAAAGAAATAAAAAGAAAATTACAAAAAAAAAGTCAGGTTGATTTCTGATTTCCTCTTTAGGGCTTGATGTAAGACTCAAATTTCTTAATTAATTTACCTTTAATAAAAGGTTACATAAAGCATGAATAAATTACCTCTTTTTACATTGGAATTTGCTAATATTTGAGATCATTCTGATTTATTATAATGTCTTATCTTTGTGGGACTGTCCATCATTGATCACACACAGATGTGATCTATGGGTGTTAAGAGTTGACTCAGGGTCAACAAGGTATCTCACAGGACACATGTTTTTTTTTTATCTTAATGTGAGTCCACACTTGCTTCCAAGTGGCCAGAATTTGATTACTTTCAGACCTGCTTGAGTAGTCTTGAGCCATACTTCCAGCTTTCTGAAGGTCTTTCAAAGTTTTCTTTGGTTGCTTTCAGTCCAGTCTTTGTACCTGACTATTTTTAGAGGAATGCTTTTTTATTTGTTTGTTAAGCCACTTAACATTGACCTATGATTCATTCAAGCATAAAAAAGGTGCATAATTTGAGGGCTGAACCAGTGTTGTGTCTACACATAACAACTAGGCAAATAACCAGTTTTTATTTGTAGCTTTAGACACTTTGTTACTAGCAATTTTTACTAGCATAGAAATGATTTGTGTTGAGTATTTATTAACACTGAAAGGTTTGGTGTAGTAAAGTGCTACAAAAATGTCATATCTCCTGTCACTGATGTTCTGTGTGAGGGTCTTTCTGCTGCTGCCTTCTTCACCTCTGGCTTTCCATGTATGCACATGGAAGAGCTTATAGGTGTGCTCTCCCCAATTTACACATTCCATGTGTATATGGGGAAGTGCAGGAAGTTCTTAGAACACTGCTATGTTGAAAGGATTTAAATTACTGTAGATGGAAACAGCAGTCTTCCTTTGACTATGGTGGTCCTGACAGAAATAGGTCAGTCCAGCTCCATCCCTCAGATTTTGTCAGTCTTTGTAAATATCCACTGCAATATCCCGTATTGCAGTGGATTAGGCATTATTTAAATGGCCACTGAGTATGCAGTGCAATTATAAATCTCTGCTGTGCTTTGTTATTAAAGTTGAAAGAACAGGTATAAACTTGGCTAGGTTTATTAACAATTTCCTGAAGATAAAAAGCAAATAAATCTAGAGAAGGCTGATAAGCTTTAGGTGCAACTTCTCTTTTCTTTAAACTCTTCTATGTCATGTTAACAGGTGTTGCTCTTTCATGACCAAAGCTATGGGATCCACTATGAGTACACAGTGTCTCTAAACACAAATCAGGACAGGAGCAGTGAGGAACAGAGGGAACCAGAGTATCTCTACATCTGGACGCACAATAGCTGGCAAGACTGTAATGTCCAGTGTGGAGGAGGTAAGCTCTCTTCTTTATTTGGCTGATAACTGTGAGGGATTGAGCTAGTGAGGCACAAGGAACACACTGTAGTTTTGAAACAAATGGACTTTATTTTACTTTATTATGTATGCGAAAACATACACCGGGGCACTTGAGAGGTCAAATAAACATCTAAGGTCAAACTGTAATGCCAATGTAGGATAGCAAAGTAACTGCTAAAAGAAAACAAACCTAACAAACTAGAGACAAAGGGGAACTTAAGTAATAGCTCATCAGACCAAATTAGACACAAATGGAAAACACTAACAAATTATTAAATAACAAAGAAACAAAATCAATACTTAATGAGTTACTTTAATGTAAATATACAAGCCAAACACGCACATCCAGCAGTTGAAGGGGCGCAGGAACAAGGATGATATCAATAGCTGAAGTTACTTCAATGTAAGGACATTTATACACCCCCCCCCCCCCCCCCCCCCCCCCCCCCGACACACACACACTCACACACACTAATGTATTTTCAACAAACACTATTTAAACATGAGTATAATATGTGAAATCAAAGACAATATGTTGTCATTAAATGCTGGTCTGTATGTGTAATGTTTATCAAAAACTAAGATAACTCATATATATTCTGTGTGTGGTGTTGGTATACAGTATGGTTTTATAGACTTGAGTAGTTCTTTGTCTTGCACTGAACATGAATGCAGCCAGTCTGAAAGCAGGTTTCATGGTTTATATGCAGTTCGGTAATGCTGAGCTGTACCATAGCAGGGCATGATTTGCATGTCAGGAAGCAGAGCTCTGTTCTGGTGGGCCTCGGGCCCTGTGTAACCCCTGTAAGATTCAATCCACCATTAAACGAATCAGCTAAGCTGTGGTCAGTCCCACCTGACTACTAATATCTAGCAACTGAATTAGGTCACTGAACAGCTGGGAGTAGCTACATAGTGAGAAACTGGGGAATCCCAAATTTCTAGGTAAAGAGCCAACCTATTTATAGTAGCATCAGTTCTAGGCTGCAGCCTTAATGATTGGCCTGTGATACCAACTTCTGATTAGCTGAGCACTGTCTATCATGGTCAGGGGTGACTCATGGCCATAAATGATATAGACTATGACTCATCATTGAGCAATATTAAAGCCATACCTACTGCTCAGTGATATTACTCAGATGTAAACAACATGGTTGCCTTATTATTATAGTAATATTATGTTGTATGGGTGCATTATGTAGTAATATCACTGTACACACAAGTATAATATGATGTGAATACCTTTTAAGTATGCATTATATCTGGCTTATTGTTACAGATTATATAAATAGAGGGACATAATGTAGTATACACCCTTGTAAAGAGTGCAGTTTGTATTTTCTCAAATTTGTTTACCATGGAATTTTTTTGTGTCTGTTCTAGGATATGGTTACAAAAAGTAATTTGTAGAAATGTCAAAGAGAATGTCTCTTACAGCGTGCTTAAAATTGTTTTGATTTAATGAGTATTGTTAATATTGAAAACATACTTTTGCTAAAATATGTATTATATGTTTACTAACCCAGGGGTGACAAAGTATTTGGATAAAGGTTTAGGGCAGGGTCTCTAAATTAGGGCAAAATAGTTTTGCACAAGGTAGTAAGATGTCTGCTATTATGAAATGGGCTTGTAATGTTATCCAGTAATTGCGGGATCATCAGTATCCACCCAGGGCAGGTCACCTGTTGTCACAGATCTTAGATTTGTAAACATTCCCGCTCATTTCCTGGCTGATGTGTGTACAGTAGACTTGATAGACCCAAATGAGGCAGGACACACTGAAGAAAGGATTTTACTGAAAAATTGGAGAAAAAAAAAACAGGCTTGAGGTTCGGCAACAGGGATGCAACCCAAACAGACCAAGAGGGGGAATTTTTTTTAAAAAGGCAGGTAATCAGTTAGAAGCAGGACAAAAAAAGAAATTAGCAAGTGGAACTGGTAAAAAATAAATATTATATAGTGATTATTGGGAAATGGAAAACAGCTGAACAGGTGGGGTTAGAAGTCAGGTGACTGGGCCCACTTGAGAGGTTACCTGATATATAAGAATATAGAAGAATGGCAGGTCTGGAAAGTTATCAAGAAATGCATGGCAAAAGTGAGGGCAAAATAGATCCAGAGAGGAGGGAAAAATCCAGAATAAAAGCAATAAAGTCAGCCATTACTCAGCTTAAATAGTTAAAGAGTATGGCATTAAGTCAGTTAAACTTCTGGCATATTGATCTGGTCAGTTAAGTACCAGAGTGGGCTGTTAATCTGTTCCAGCTGCCTTGGTGTTAATGAAATTAACAATAGGTTAGAAGGGCAGTAATGAGACAACCCCCAAAACAGGAATGGTTTTGCAGGTGGAGGCCACTGATATTCTTCCCCCCTCATCTTTTCTGTTCTTTCACTAGTTTTGCATTTTGCTGGGGTCAGTGTCACTACTGGTAACAAATGGTGATACCTGGACCCTACAGAGGTTGCACAGGTAGTCCAAGTCCTCCAGGATGACACATCAATACGTACCATTGCCAGAAGGTTTGCCGTGACTCCCCGCACAGTCTCAGAACATGGATGAGATTCCAGGTGACGGGCAATTACTCTAGGAGAGCTGGACAGGGCTGTAGAAGGTCCTTAACCCATCAGCAGGATGATAAAGAGGAACAGGATAGGTACCGCCTGAGCCCAACAAGATGACTTCCAGCAGGCCACTGGTGTGAATGCCTCTGATCAAACATTCGGAAACAGACTTCATAAGGGTGGCCTAAGGGCTCGACGTCCTATAGAGGGCCCTGTGCTTGCTGCCTGGCACCATGGAGCCCGACTGGCATTTGCCATAGAATACCAGAATTCGTAGGTTCACCGTTGGTGCACCATGCTTTTCACGGATGAGAGCAGGTCCACCCTGAGCATGTGTGACAGTTATGTTATGCTGCCTGTATCATTCAGCATGACTGGTTTGTTGGTGGGTCTGTGATGTTCTGGGGAGACATCCATGGAGGGATGCACAGATCTCTACAGGCTAGGCAACAGCACCAAGGATGAAATCCTTGGACCCACTATCAGACCCTACACTGGTGCAGTGGTTCCTGAGTTCCTCCTGGTGCATGACCTCATGTGGCGAGTGCGCAGGCAGTCCCTGGAGGATGAAGGAATTGATACCATTGTCCTTCCAACAAAGCTAGGTTGCACCTCAGACTGTCTATGGGCTCAGTATTGATCTAGGAGGAGATCACCCAAGAAACCATCCATTCTGGGCAAATATCCAAGATGGCGGTGCACACAGATGCAGCGGCTCACGGCTCTTCCTTTTGGTGTGCTTTATTGTACCCTTTGTGTTTTTTATTTGTCAGCTTTTGTGCGTTTGTCTCCGCGAACAACTGCTACACACGCCAGGATCTTGTGGACATTGGCTTCAGGCACAAGATAGCAGTATCGAGTGATTTTCACTACACTCATAACATCCCAGACAACATAGCGAGACTGCCGGGTGCTCCGTGGATTGTTATTGGGTCTGGAAGGCGATGGCGGAGGAAGCGGAAGCAGAAGCGGGGCTGCAGGTCCGGCCTTATGCTGAGGTTAAAATGCCAACCACACAGGCCCGCTCTGCCGAGCCTGTATCTCTCCAGCACCAGATCCATGATTTACAGTTAGCTGGAAATTACTATGTACTCCTGAAATTCCACCAACATCTCAAATGTTCTACAAGAGAGGAGAACACTCTTGACCATGTTTACTCCAACATCAAGCATGCTTACAGAACCAGATCCACAGAGGACGCCATCACTGTAGGTCTCCACTCAGTGCTGAGCCACTTGGAGCAGCAGCAGAGCTACGCTGTCATGATCTTTGTGGATTACAGCTCAGCGTTCAATACAATAATCCCGGATATTCTCACCACCAAACTGCACACCCTGGGCCTCCCCCCTCTCACATGTTCCTGGATAAAGGACTTCTTGACCAACCGGCCCCAGACTGTGAGACTTGACCCCCATCTCTCCTCCAACAGCACAATGAGCACTGGCTCCCCACAGGGCTGTGTGCTGAGCCCCCTCCTGTACTGCCTCTACACCCACGACTGCAGTCCGGCCCACAATAACAACTTCATCGTCAAATTTGCTGATGACACCACAGTGGTCGGACTCATCTCACGGGGACATGAGGCAGCCTACAGAGAGGAGGTCCTGAAGTTGACAGCCTGGTGTTCAGAGAACAGCCTGCACTGAACACCATGAAAACCAAAGAGATCATCATCAACTTCAGGACTGACCCAGCCCCCCTCTACATCAACGGCTAGCACGTGGAGAGGGTCCACACCTTCAGGTTTCTCAGTGTCCTCATCTCTGCTGATCTCTCTTGGTCAGATAACATCACAGCTTCTACCATGGTCTAAGCCTGCCAGTGGTTACACACTATGGTGTCTGTTGTTCTTTTGAGATATGTTAAATTAGGCTTATGATATTTTATACTTCTCTCAACCCATCCAAATGATTCAATCCAGGTGTTCCAATTACGTCTATGGCCACATGTGTATATAAACAACCACCTAGTCATGCAGACTACACAAGTGCATGCCGTAATATTTCCATTATCTCAGGACACTAACAACTTACAGTAATATCCTGGAACCTTACTTTAACTTCAGTGAGTATTAATTGCCTATCTTTAACTTTACCTTAACCACAAGGTATATGGTACATATCAACGTATATATCACCTTAGAATTGATGCACTTTGCTTCTCAACCACTCCAGGAGTTCTTAAGCGACATCCACACAGGAGGACTCTAGCAGCACTGTAGCAACCAGATACAATGAAATGTCAATGAAATTCAGCAACTTTTAGGGAAGACAGGCAAAATAAGCATGATCAGCTCTGACTCTGAGGCAATCAATTAAAGCAACTACCAATGAGAGTGAAGGATATTGTTGATTGACATATGAAGGAGTGGTAAAAAAAAATTAGAGGGCCACCCATACAACTCAGGCCTTAAATACCCACTTGTGGACATTTGTCTACAACTGAGTCCACTTGTAGACAAGTGTTGTGGGTCCATTTGTAAATGGACTGGTTCTTATATAGAACTTTTCTACTCTACTTTGAACACCAAAGTGCTCTATAGGCTTTGTAGTAATATGTTGTTATTTATCCAGGTAAAAGCTTCATTGAGATTAAAAATCACTTTTTCAAGACAAACCTTAAATTGCAACAATTATAAAGCCATATTCACACTTAAATGTACTTTAGTACTTGGAGTGTTTTAGTAAATGGACAATACTTTACTCTGCAAGCCACCTTAATCTATTCATATCCACATTTACTGGAGGAACTGTGTTTCAAGACAAGCTCCGATAACATTACTACTAAACAGATTTAGGTAGCCACTACATAATTACCACCTGTGTACACTCACACACATACTGATTACAAGATAAAGCAGGAAATATGGTGTTGCAAAAAAGATATCTGTTGCATTTTCCTCCTTAAATGCCCACACTCCATTCTCTCGGCCAGTCCAGACCTCCAGTGTTTCATATTAGTACCTCAGCAGAGACAGGATAAAAATCTGTTCACTACAGGTACAGATTCAAAGGGCTGGATGCCTTAGATCTTTTCTGGTCTTTCATAGCAGCTCAGATTATGTACAGCCTTGACATATATGTGTGTTTGGGTGTATGTCTGTGTGTGTGTTTTGTGTATGTGCAGGTGAAAGGAGGACAGTGGTTTCCTGTATGAAGATAATCAACAAATCAATGGAGGTTGTCAACGATAGCTACTGTCAACCTGAAAACCGACCCCAACCCCAAGTACGACTCTGCAACTCTCATCCCTGCCAGTACCGGTGAGATGCACACACAATCACATGCGCAGGCACACACACACACACGCACACGAACACACATGCACACATGCACACACACACACGAACACACATGCACACAATAGCAATGGTTAATAGTTATGTTAGAATGTAAGCATGTAATGTCAAGTTCTCACAATGGTTGTACAGAGACTGGATAGTGTGCAACAATGGGCCCAACAACAGGCTTATGGGACAAGCTTATGGGCTTACCCCGTAAGCGCTCCCCCATAGGATGTCCTGAAGCTGAGAAGTGTAATCCCCCTCAATCTGGAGTACAGTCTCTGGTTCCTTCTTGAAGAGGGAAACCACCACTCCAGTCCACCAATCCAACGTCCATGTTATATAATAGATGTGTGACAGCAACCCCACAACATCCAGAGCCTTAAGAAACTCAGTCAAGTCAAGTCAAAGTTTATTTCTATAGCACATTTTAAACCACAGTTGACCAAAGTGCTGTACAGGTTGTACAAAATATATGCTATACATGAGTCACTAAATCATCAATAAACATACAAAAAAATCAAATAAAAGCTGTGTTTACATAAGGGTAACTCTCATCCACCCCAGGGGTCCTGCCACCAAGGAGATGTTTAGCTACCTCCGTGACCTCGCCCCCAGTGATGGGCAAGCCATCCCTTTCCCAGACTCTGCTTCCACTACAGAAGACATGTCAGTGGGATTGAGGAGATCCTCAAAGCATTCCTGTGTCCTCAGTTGAGGTCAGCAGAACCCCATCACCACCATATACAATGTGGATAGGAAGATGCTTCCTCCTTCTGAGTCATTTGACAGTTTGTCAGAATTGCTTTGAGTCCAACCGAAAGTCTTGCTCCATGGCCTCACTGAACTCCTCCCGTACCTGGGTTTTTGCCTTGGATACTGCCAGAGCTGCATTCCAGTTGGTCTGCTCGGACCTGTCAGCTGCCTCCAGAGCCTCACAAACTAATTGTGTTGATAGGACTCTTTCTTCAGTTTGACAGTTTCCTTCACTTCTGGTGGCAAACATTTGGTTTGGGGATTGCTGCCACAGTGCGCAACAACCACCATATGGCCCCAGCCCCATACAGCTTCTTCAGCAATGGAGTTGCAGAACATGGTCCATTCATACTCAATGTCCCCAGCCTCCCTCGGAATGCTGTCGAAGCCGTGCTGGAGGTGGGAAGTGAAGATCTCATAGACCAGGGCATCTGCCAGATGTTCCCAGTGCACCCTCACTATACGTGAAGGTATGCCAGGCCTGTCCAGCATTCTTCCCCTGCCACCTGATCCAACTCACCACCAGGTGGTGATCAGTCAACAGCTCTGTTCTTCTCTTCACCCCAGTGTCCAGAACATATGGCCGCAGATCTGACGATATGATTACAAAATCAAATATTGACCTGCGGCAGTCTCAAGTGCATTTATGGAAACCCTTATGTTTGAACATGGTGTTTGTTAAGGACAAATTGTGAATAACATAGAAGTGCAACATTCCTCCCGATCACACCCAGGTAAACTGTCATTGCATGGAAGTCCCCCAGTAGGAAGGTTCCCCATCTAGGGATAATGGAGTCCTCAGATGGAGGACTTTCCAGTGCCACACTCAGGGACTGTCGTCCTGGAATAGATTTCCAGCATTTTTGAGTTATTTTTAACTTTCTTGTTGTTTATTTCTCCTATTGATTCTTGGGTTGTTAACCCTATAATGCCAAACATGTCGGCGGGGACACAGCCTACTTCAAATGTCCCATTGTCCCGGATTTCCAGCAATCATTACTGTAATGACCCTACATTGTCTGTGAAGCGAAATTTCTCAGCTTTCAGAAACTGTTTACATTTTTCCGATAGGACAAATAATTGCGTAATTATGGTAATTCAAAGTGCGTTTGATCAGACATCTCAGTGGTGATGCGCTCCCCTCTGCAGATGACTGGTTCCAGAACCCAAGCCATGCATTGAGATGAGCCTGACTATATCTAGCCAGTATCTCTCAACCCCAAGCACTAGCTCAGGCTCCTTCTCCAGCAGAGAGGTGACATTCCATGTCCCAATTGTCAGTTTTAGATACCGGAGATTGGACTGCCAAGGCCTATGCCTTTGACCATCACCCGAGCCACAAAACTCCATATGGCCTGTGGGTAATGGTTCCACAGGGGGTCTGGCCCATGTGGCTCATTCAGGCTGAGCCTTGCCAGGCCTCAGCCTATGTGGCCCCTGTGAGGCTCCAGCCTTTTGGATGGACTGCGAGTTCTATGGAACAGCCTCAATCATCACAGGAGTCAGCCGTGGGTCCTGCGCAGCCCCAGCCTGTTCAACTTGTTTTTTCTGTGCAATCTATGTATCCTGTTCCTTAGCTGCTGCTGCTGCTTCAGTCATCAAAAGAGACTGAGCACCCCTCCTTGCTCCCAGGGTGGGGGTGGCCAGGGCCCAGCTTTAGCTTCATTTCAGGGAGACACCTGAGTAGATTCTGCACCATGAGCAACCATGAGCAATGTCTGTACCCTGAGCAGCCTCTGCAGTCATAGGAGACAGCAGTGTGACCTGTTAAGCAGCCCCAGCCATCATCCTGAGTCTCCAGTGTCCCCAGTGAGTTCCGCTGTACCTGAGTGTCCAGAGCCTGAGCCAGTCGACAGTCAGAGGGCTTCCTGCACTGCCAGATAGCAGAATAGGTTAATGATTGAGGGTTACTGAGACAGCAACAGAAATGTCTAACCTCAACTAAGTGGTACTGCATATCATCTCACACTAATGAGGGAAGGATTTTAGCTTGCTGTGGTAAAATCCCACTACTTATTTGATATTGGGTGCGATTCTGTTATATTCTTGCCAACTAAAGAAAGGATAAAGTGTTGTTTCAAGCCTTTTTCACACAAAGTTGCTGTAAAGTCATCTTGCCATTCAGATCTAAGAAAATGGAATGTGCAGTACAGCTTCCACGTCTGAAAAGTGAAGCCTATGTGGAAGTGCCACAAACCTGAATTTGTCCTAACAGCCAGAAGGGTTTAAAGAAGAAGTTTAGTTGTTATCACACATACAGAGTCAGCAGAAGGTTTGTAATGTCCAGTTTATTAAATGCAACATGGTGTTCTTTAGTAAATTCCAGTCCCTATTGAGGTTTAAAAAAGAAGTGACAAGCACAGTTTGATTGACAAGTCACTACTGTATTAGCATACAGTATTCCTCAGCCTCTGTCTCCTAGTTTTTCATCACATCCATTTTCAAAGCACCAAAATGCTGATGACAAAAATGCTCAGCATAAGGCTTCACAATGGGTGTTCTCTAACCAGTGGACAACGTCACAGTGGTTACATCCTTCTTTTTATACAGTTAATTGATATGAACTCAAAAGGTAAACAATTGATATTTTTCACAGGTGGGTGACAGGTGAGTGGGGACCCTGTTCTGTCACTTGTGGTAAAGGTCTTCAGCGGAGGGAGGTGTTGTGTATTTACCACCTACAGAATGGTTCAGTCATCCACACCAGGGACCTGTACTGCCAAGGAGGAAAACCTCCTGTTCTACAGGACTGTGAGGGCCGTCTTTGCCTCACAGTGTGGGAGGCTTCAGAATGGTCCAAGGTACGTCACATACACACTCAGGGAATATAGCATGTACTTTTAGAATGCTACACTCAAAAGTACTAAAACAATTATTATTTATTTGTCACTTTTATAAATATATTAACCTGTGCAAAAATAGTCTGTGATGGATGGACGGGGAATGAAAAGGAATGTTTTGAAGATCTAATTAGGCCTGTTTTCGTACCAAAATAGTTTAGAAAATAAAGGTTATGCTAAATCCACATAGTTACCTGACCTTTTACAAGATAATCTCAATGAATAAAAATAAAGATGAAGCAAAAGGACAAACACCAACTTACATTGTAGGGGTAGGAGGACAATTATACAACACACAATGAGATGGGAATATATTATGCATATTGTTCATATAACTGAACTAACTTACAGAAATGCTAGCTTTGCCCATTGTGATTGATATTTAGAAGAAGTTTCCTAAAAGTGCAACTGATTATCCTGTGGGATTAAATCCATTTTCCAGATTTATGGAACATATTTCACAAGAAGCATTACTTGTAAAAAAAAAAAAAAAAGAAACAATGAGAAGTAATTTTCACTTGTGACAGTGGGAAGGAAAAAACTCCCTTTTAACGGGAAGAAACCTTGAGCAGAACAAGGCTCAGGGAGGGACAGCCATCTGCCGCAACTGGTTGGGCATGAGGGAAGGTAGACAGGACAAAAGACATGCTTTGGAAGAAAGCCAGAGATTAATAATAACTAAAGATTAAATGCAGAGTGGTGTCTGTGTTTAAATAGAGAATGAAAAGAGGTGAGTGAAGAAGAAGTACTCAGTGCATCAGCCTAGGTCTATTGCAGTGGTCTGATCCAGCCCTAACTATAAGTTTGATCAGAAAGGAAAGTTTTAAACCTCATCGTAAAAGGAGAGAGGGTGTCTGTCTCCTGAATCCAAACTGGGAGCTGGTTCCACAGAAGAGGGGCCTGAAAGCTGAAGGCTCTGCCTCCCATTCTACTTTTACATATCCTAGGAAACACAAGTAAGTCAGCTGTCTGAGAGTGAAGTGCTTTATTGGGGCACTATTAGGTCTTTAAGATAAGATGGGGCCTGATTAGTCAAGACCTTGTATGTGATTTTAAATTCTATTCTAGATTTAACAGGGAGCCAATGAAGAGAAGCCAATATGGGAGAAATCTGTTCTCTCTTTCTAGTCCCTGTCAGTACTCTAGCTGCAGCATTTTGGATCAGCTGAAGGCTTTTCAGGGAGCTTTTAGGACAGCCTGATAATAATGAATTACAATAGTCCAGCCTAGTAGTAATAAATGTGCTTTTCAGCATCACTCTGACATAAGATGTGTCTAAGTTTAGAGATATTGCGCAAATGCAAAAAAAAAAAAAGCAGTCCTACATATTTGCTTAATATGTGCATTGAAAGACATATCCTGGTCAAAAATGACTCCCAAGATTCCTCACAATGTTACTGAGTGACATCCCATTCTCAATCCATTGGGTTTAATATGATGTCACCCCAGCCTTTGCAGCTATAACAGCTTCAGTGCTTCTAAATCTTTCCACAAGGTTTAGAGGGGTGTTAATGGGAAGTTTTGACCATTTTTCCAGAAGGGCATTTGTCAGGTCAGGCATTGATGTTGGACAAAAAAAGCCTGGCTTGCAGTCTCTACTTTAATCCAAAGGTGTTCTACCGGATTGATGTGACGACTTTGAGCAGGCTGATCATTTTCTTCCACACCAAACTCACTCATCCATGTCTTTATGGATCTTGCTTTGTGGATTGGTGCACAATCTTGTTGGAACAGGAAGGGGCCATCCCGAAACTATTCCCACAAAGTTGAGCGCATGAAATTGTCCAAAATATCTTGGTATGCTGAAGCATTGAGAATTCCTTTCACTGGAAGTAAGAGGCTGAGCCCAACTCCTGAAAAACAACCCTCCACCAAACTTCACACTTGGGACAATGTAGTCCGACAGGTACTGTTCTCCTGGCAGCCACCAAACCCAGACTCATCCATTGGATTTCCAGATGAAGAAGTGATTCATCCTTCCAGAGAACATGTCTCCGCTGTGCTAAAGCCCAGTGGCAGCGTGCTTTGCATTGCTGTTTGTTATTTAAGGCTTGGATGCAGCTGCTCGGCCATGGAAACCCATTTCTACACATTATTCTTGAGCTATTCTGAAGGCAGAATTAAGTTTGGAGGTGTGTAGCGATTGACTCTGCAGAAAGTTGGTGACCTCTGTACACTATGCATGTCAGCATCCACTGACCCCAGTCTGTGATTTTACGTGGCCTCCCACTTTGTGGCCGAGTAGCTGTCATTCACAATCATTTCCACTTTGTTGTAACAGTTGTCTACTCACAGTTGACTGCAGAGTGTTTGATAATGAGGAAATTTTACGACTGGACTTGTTGCACAGGTTTCACGGTACCACGCTGGAATTTACTGAGCTTCTGAGAGCGAACCATTCTTTCACAAATTTAGAAGTAGTGTGCATGCCTTGGTGCTTTTAGCAATATACTGTATATTGCCATAGTGTCAAACATGCAGATGTTGTTCATGTCAACCACTTTAAATAGCAAAGCAGCAAAAGAAAAAAAAACTTATATTCCACTCTTTTTATCTATTTTTCTTGTTCTCTCCCTTTCTCCAGTGTTCATCAAATTGTGGTCAAGGTATCCGTAGACGAACAGTGTTGTGTACAAACCCTCAGGGTCTGTGTGATCCATTGTCCCAGCCAACCCAAGAGGAATCCTGTGAAGATTACTCCAGATGTTATGAATGGAAAACTGGAGAGTGGTCCAAGGTATGACTGTCTCGCTACGGGACAAAGCAGTCTGCACGCCTAAGGAGCTCCTGAAAAAAATTTTATTTACCTCAAACGGGAGAGTTACATTTCAGGCAAACTGCCCTTCCTCAGACTTCACATAATCACATGTTGCAAAGACATTCAATTTATATGCCCACCCACTGATAATTAGATCATGTGATCGAAAATACTTCCTTTTAACAGGAAACAGCATAAGAGTACCAACAAAAAATCAGCCAAAGCAGTAACATATACTGTACTACCCATACCCATGTGAAATTGCAAGTCAATGAGGCAATGTGTAAAATAACAACAATAATAATAATTAAAAAAATACAAAAGATGGAATGAGCAAATATAAATACATATGAAACAACAGGATAATGTAGTAATATATGAATGAACAGACAGAGGAAATATAAGATAAAATAATATAATATAAAATCAAATAGGAGTGGCAATGAATGGGCGACAAGTAAATGTAAGAATATTAGCAAAAACTATAAAAAGGGTCTCAAATCAAACTCTTCATTGAGTCCAAGAGGGGCAAGTGTGCCTAAAGTATAAATCCAATAGGCCTCTCATTTTAATAATAAATTGTTTACATCACCAGCACGACATTGAGGCTGAATGGCTTCAATGAGTAGAAACATTATGCGAAGCTTGTGTGAACTGAATAGCAACTGAACTTTTGGTATTGTGATTACAAATGTTAGAATGGTGTTCAGAGATTCTAATTTTTAGATGTCTGGTGGTTTTGCCTATATATGCTAAGCCATACGGGCATTTAAGCATATAAATAACATTACTTGTCTGGCAAGTGATAATACCTTTAATATCGAACAGTTTGCAAGACCGAGGATGGTTAAGGAGGTCCTCAAAGTATTCCTTCCATCGCCCAACAATAGCTTCAGTTGAAGTCAGCAGCGCCCCACTCACACTATACACCATGTGGGTAGAGCACCACTTTCCCCTCCCGAGTCGCCTGACGGTTTGCCAGAATCGCTTCAAGACACTCCAAAAGCCTTTTTCCATGGTCTCACCAAACTCCTGGCATACAAGGATACCCACCCCATCCCACCACATCTCACCAAGGGCAACCCCAGACTGTAACAGAGTCCAGCCCCTCTCCAGGAGACTGGTTCCAGAGCCCAGGTTGTGAGGCCAACTATATCTAGCTGGTATCTCTCAACCTCACGTACTAGCTCAGGCTCCTTATATTGCAGCCTGTCCTCATTGTAAAACGTAGATATTGGTCGTTTCTGCAGGCATGTTTTATGACCAATATCTACGTTTTAACAATGAAATGAAGCAACATCTAGCGGTCGTAAACGAAAGTGTGTGTAAATAATGTGTTCGGTTTTCTCCAGCAGATCCTGAAAAAAATACGTAAATATGGATTTCCTCAGATTTCTGAAATGTCTACACAGACTAAATGGCATTAGATGCAACCGAAAAAATTAAATCAATAATTAAACTATTCTTTACTCTTTTATATAAAGCTTTACTTGAGTACTTCAGCCCTCAAAGCGCTTTATGCAACATTTCTTATTCATACAAGCACCTCGGATCCTTTGACATGCCAACTGGAACAGCCTGGGATTGAATCATCAACCTTCCGATTAATAGATTACTGTTCTACCTCCTGAGCCATGGCAAGATTACCCACGGACATGACTATATGACAAGCAAAGCCAGAGGTAGGAGCGATCATTTTGGAAACGTAAATATAGGTCGTATTTTGGGGCCCTGCAGAAACAACAGATACTTACACAACAAACAGTCGCCTCAAGAAATCATTCTTACTGGGCGCCCAGTGGTGAAGCCAGTGACCACATACATATGCCGCGTTGCGGTGCAGGTGGCGCGGGCTCGAGTCCCGGCCTGTCGCCAATTTGCCCGCGTATCTTTCGCCCATTTCCTGTCTCCCTTCACTGCCGATAAAAAGCTGCTGTGGCAAAAATGAAATCATTCTTATGATTGCAAAGGAAGAAAAAGCATTCTGTCTTTCCCAGTGATAATTTTAGAAAGGGCATTTGACCATACCACTGCACTGGAAAGAAACGTAATACAGATGTGATTTTTACAGCGTGTGTGTACACTGCCATTTTAGCATTTCACATTCATTCTCACTGTTATTTGTGACATCTTTGTTTTTGACTCTTTGATTGCTCAATATTATTTTTAATATACTTACTCTGTAGTTTGCAGCACAGATAAACAGGTAGACCTGTGTGACCAAATGCAGTTTTCCTCTGCAAGTGTGAAGGTTAGGCTGCGTACCACTGCTTCTCTTACTACTACTACATGGAAGCTCAATGTGCTCAGCACACAGGGGATTAGTTGTGTAATATTTATGAAGTTGGCTAAATCTGCATTCTTTAATCATTTATAGTTTTAATGCGCTTTACATTTTAAAGTTGTAATCATTCCTTATTGTCACACTAACACAGGTTAGTGTGTGTATGTATGAAAATGTGGTGCAACATTTGTACAGTGCATAAAGCATTGCCAAGTTACACTTTCTGTTTACAGATAGTGTGTAGTCCATTCACCTTCTACTGCAGACTGGAATAAGTGTTTAAAATAATGCTGTTAAAGCCTGTAAAGAATAACATGTACTGTAATATCTCCCCTATTTAACTCTTAAGAAATCTCACCCATAAAATGCTAATTTTACAGTTACATTTAAAGGTAATGGTACATGCTTGTGTTTAATGAAACCTCTGTAAACTGTCACTTTTGGTTTCAGTGCTCATCATCCTGTGGAAAGGGACTGCAGTCACGGGTGGTTCAGTGCATGCACAAAGTGACTGGTCGACATGGTAACAACTGCTCTATGATGCTGAGACCGCCAACATACCGATCCTGTGACCACGGTTCTTGTAATGAGAAAATTAATGTGAATACCATCACCTCCCCTAGGCTAGGTGAGTCACCGATCACAGCCGCAGCGTGCACTTTTAAAGGATAAAGAGTCCTTGCACACAGTACAGATTCATCTATACCACTGAACAACTAAAGTTTGTATGAGTGGTTGAATACTAAGAAAACAGCTGGTATTTCATTAAGATTCACATTTTTATCATATAATTTAAAGCAATGAACAGCATGCAAGAACAACTTGTACAGAGCAGTTCTACGTCTAGTTTTTCTTTTGCTTTTATTATGAAATTTATCTGGATAAGTGAATGCACAGCACATTCAGTATCTGTACCCAGAAACAGCCAGCAGGCTCTTGTCTGAGAACCTCAGGCTGCACACAGGTTGGAGCACACAGGTTAGTTGTTGTGTTATGAGCCAGCTACACAAGAAAACACGAACACTTGAAATACAAAGCACACGGCAGAAGCCGACATTCGGGGCTACGAGGACACGACAAAGGACAAAGACAGCAGCAGACAATAAATATACCTGAGCTAATGAGGAGCAACAGGTGGGATGACAGCTGAGCATGATTACAGAGACAAGACAAGGGGAAGCAAACCTAAATATTAAGAACAGGGAGCACGAGACTGTCAAAACAGGAAGTAACTTAACATGGTACATGCAGACTAGACACCTAGGGAGACTGACACACAGAGGGGAACTAAACCTAACTAAACAGAACCCAACTACAACACATAGGCTGACCTAAGGCGGGGAAGCAACTAAACAGGGAAGACACAGACACCTGAAACACAAACACTGAAGACTTGACACAGGAGGGTTAACAGATGCACGGAAATCAGAATAACATACAAATAACTAAAACCAAAGACAATAGAAAACAGCAAACTGAGAAACTAAACTGTAAGAAACTAAGAAACACAACCTGAGAAGTACAACAAAAACAGAACTACACAAAAGGGAACTTAACACACTGGCCCACCGGCCCAGGACCATGACACCCTGGTAACAGAGAACAACCAAACTTAGCCAAAAATGAGAACTGCTCTTCTAAAAAAGAGCCACGGGGTGGCTGTGGCTCAGGAGGTAGAGCAGGTCACCTACCAATCAGAAGGTTGGCGGTTTGATTCCTGGCTGCTCCAGGCTGCATGCCAAAGCATCCTTGGGCAAGATACTGAACTCCAAGTTGCTCTCTGATGCAAGCGTTGGAGTGTGAATATGTGTGAATGTTAGACAGTAAAAGCACTCAACTTAGACTCACATGGAAGTGCTTGCATAAATAGGTAAATGCAATCATGTCGTATGAGCACTTTGAGTGCTCAGTTAGAGTAGAAAAGCACTATATAAAAACTAGTCCATTTAAACAACCTCACACTCGTACAACAGCAATACTCCCAAGTATTATTCCCAGCAATACTTGTGTTTGCAACAGAACGGGTGAACAGACATGCAGAGATTTCCAAAATTATTAGTAAGATAAGTGGTCATATTAGGTAGCTATAAGCAAAATATCTAGGATATTATTAATTACAAGCAAAACTAGCATAGTGGAAAATTAAAAGACATGATTAGAAAAAAATTACATGGTAAGAACTTCATAAGTGAAAATTTACGCAAAAATGAAATGATCCCACTTAGTTTGTCACACAGTGGTAACAAGCTACAATTGCTGGCAAGGTATTACTAATGAAGTACACTTTTATTTAATATTTAAGGCTTGCAGTATGTTACCTAAGAATACTGACTTGCTGCTTCTCTCCTCTACCTCACTTCCACCCCAACAGCTGCTCTGACCTACAAGTGCATGGGGGACCAGTGGACAGTTTATTGTCGTGTAATCCGAGAGAAGGACCTCTGTCAGGACATGAGGTGGTACCAGCGCTGCTGTGAAACCTGCCGGCTCTTTTATGCCAAGAAAATACTGCACAAGAGCTAATAACCAAATTCACATACTTTCCTCCTTTGTTGTTAATGCTGATAAATCTTCAGTTAATGGGTTTTTTGGAATTTAAAACAGAAAATGGTAAGTACACACAAAGGTACATGTGAAACAAGCACATTAAGCTTCTGGTTTGAAAATGTCCAATTTTTCATTGGCTATACACAAAACAAAGAACAGTCTTTACTGTACACAATTGACAAATATGTACTTGATTCTGAGATACCTTTTCTGGCAGGGCAATTAAATAACATGTGATTAAGAGTTAGCCAGGGCTTTCCCCTCTCCTCCCTGTTTGTCTTGCCTTTTTTTTTTTATTGTTTACTCTGTTGTACTGTATCCTAGCACATTTTTTGAAATTTTAAATCATTGGTCAATTTTTTATGTGTAAGTAAAATTATGTAAGTGTTAATAAATTACTGTAATATGTACATATGATCAGGAGCCATTGTAAAATACTGTAGAATTCCAGTGAAACAATTCAGCTTATGATAGGAGACCCACTGATCCACAGCTCTTCCTCAGCGCTGTGGGTAGCTAATGTAGCAGATAATGATGAAAAGATAAATTCCGAGGCTCTGGTTGTTTTGTTTGTGTTTTGGTGTGGTCCAGATGATGGAATTAAGAAAATCTTATTGCCAATATTACATTAGTCACCATAATAAGTAGGCGTGCAGTAGGTCTGTCACTTTGGCTTGTGTGACGTGCACATCCATCTGAGCAGAGAGTCATACTGTATGGGCAGTAATAACTGACACCTTTCACACGTATTATTTAAAAGGTGTTTGGCTGACTTACATTTTGGTTTGAAGTGCATAAATATAACTATGAACATGAAGCTGTTTGGTAGCAGTACTGCTTGTTAGAGGCCTTTAGAGATGAGTTATTAGCTTGGTAGAATCAAGATCCCAGATCACCTTTCATATAGTCTGTATATACCACATTTAGTGTGAATATACTTCAGTAGGACCAAGAACTGGAGCTGTTTGCAAACTTACAAAAACACCATCACAATGACTTGTGCACTTTAGCATTTTAGTTACAGTAGTAACATTAATGATACTGACCATTTATCCACTGACTGGTGCCATCGTGTTTCACAGTAGATTGCTGTTGATTTAAGGCAAATGCTTAATTTTCTAGTTTGATACATATTCTATATTTTTTGAATTTTTAACTTTTTAAATTTATTATTATTATTATTATTGGCATTTGGTTAGGTACAGATTGAAGTACACTATTTCATATTAAGCACCAGTTAGCAGGCAAGGAAAATGACACTATAGTATATTAATATACACTATATTGCCAAAAGTATTCACTCACCCATTCAAATCATTGAATTCAGCTACTCCAGTCACTTCCATGGCCACAGGTGTATAAACCAAGCACCTACAAATGTCGCTCTCAGGAGCTCAGTGAATTCCATTGTGGTACCGTGATAGGATGATACCTGTGCAACAAGTCCAGTCGTGAAATTTCCTCACTGCTAAATGTTCCACAGTCAGCTGTTAGTGCAACTCAGCCACGAAGTAGTAGGTCACGTAAAATCAAGAGACTATTGATGCAGACCTTCAAATTTCATGTGGTGAGCAGTTTAGCTCAAGAACAGTGCATATTGAGCTTCATGGAGTGGGTTTCCATAGCCGAGCAGCTACATTCTACCATAACATCCCCAAGTGTAATGCAAAATGTTGGATGCAGTGTTGTAAAGCTGTCACTGGACTCTAGAGCAGTGGAGATGTGTTCTCCACTGCTCATCCATCAGACTCCATCTGGTAGCCTGATGGAGGAGTCTAGGTTTGGCAGTTGCCAGGAGAACGGTACTTGTCTCACTACATTGTGCCAAGTGTAAAGTTTGGTGGAGGGGGGATTATGGTGTGGGGGTGTTTTTCAAGAGTTGGACTCAGCTCCTTAGTTTTAGTGAAAAGAACTCTCAATGCTTCAGACATTTTGGACAATTTCATGTTCCCAACTTTGAGGGACCAGTTTGGGGATGGCCCCTTCCTGTTCCGACATGACAAACAAGATCCATAAAGACATGGATGAGTGAGTTTGGTCAGCCTGCACAAAGTCCTGACTTCAACACAACAGAACACCTTTGGGATTAATTAGAGTGGAGACTGTGAGCCAGGCTTCTCTCCAACATCAGTGTCTGACCTCACAAATGTGCTTCTGGAAGAATGGTCAAAAATTCCCATAAACACTCCTAAACCTGTGGAAAGCCTTCCCAGAAGAGTTGGAGCTATTATAGCTGCGAAGAGTTGGCCAACATCATATTAAACCCTGTGGATTGAGAATGGGATGTCACTCAAATTCATATGTGTGTGAAGACAGATGAGTGAATACTTTTGGCAATATAGTGTATAGCACAACATGAGAGCACCAAACACGAATCAAGTGAAGGCACATGCAATACAAATTTTCTTACTGCTTTAACATGTTCTCGAGTTCAGCACTGCGGGTGGCTGTGGCTCAGGGGGGTAGAGCAGGCCATCTACTAATTGGAAGGTTGGTGGTTCAATCCCTGGCTGCTCCAGTCTGCACTGAACCCCAAGTTGCTCTCTGATGCAACTGTCGGCGTTTGAACGTTAGATAGAAAGCTCTTAGCTGTAGAAGGAAGTGCTGGTGTGAATGGGTAAATGCAAGTGTGCTGTATAAAGCGCTTTGAATGCTCAGCTAGAGTATGGAAGCACTTTATATAAGAACTAGTCCATTTAATTTAATTTAATTTTATTTTATATCAGGTAGCAGTTGTAAATGGCACAGTTCAGTTAGTCCATTACTTATATAACAACTTAGTTCTAGTCTTGTCTTGACCTCCAGTCATTTAATGTCTCAACAAGTAATTAGTGCTTGTTAACTGAGCCAGCTGATCCTCATTATGATAGTAAGATTTTACAACTCTATCAGTTAACTACCTGTAGTGATCAACAGCAGTAATATATTTACTGCACCAACAGCATGTAATTTGACCTTATGTTAAGCTTCTGTGCAGTTGTGTATACAACCAAACACAAGTCAGAACCAGCATTTGTTGCCTGTCCAAGACTCTCTAATGTTGCCTCTTCCTGCTCTGTTGCCTGGTATTATCTAGATAACATATCCAGTTATAGTTTTCTAAAGTGGCCAATTGAATACTTAATAAAATGCTCTGAGTGTTCTGTAAGATTAGAAGGTGCTGTATAAATGACAGTTCATTTCCATAATATATTCATGGAATGCACATGAGTATGTGTATGTTTAAGTTTTGGTGTGTATATCAACACAACATTTTCCATTGGGTTGAATGGTGCTATCTTATGACCTGTTTCACTTTTGTGGAATCCAGATTATAGTCAGTTATGACTATTATAGTCTGTTATGATTATTTAATAACATTGCCTTGACAACTCAGATTTTTTTTTGTAGTATAAATATGCTTCATTATTCTTGTACTATTCTTTCTTAGTTGCACATACACCATGTTTGGTAGATAAACTGCCAATGCATATATTTTATGGTGCTGATTGGGAACTGGGTATTTGTTATACAGGAATTTAACCATTTGTACAATTTTCTGAGTAGCACACTATATTTGTTTTGTCATCCACTTTGTGGCCAATATTTATCTGACCATTCCAAATGATTGAAGTCAATGCTATATATTACTTTTTTAATTTAATAAAATAAAATGATACTTGCTGTGAAGTATATGTAAGTACTAAAAATATTTTATATTGTGTTTACCTAAGTATCTAAAAATTTTCTTCACTTTTCAAGAAAATTGATTTATTAAAAGATGCAGGTGAAAATTCTGAAAAAGCCTAGAAAGTGGTCTTTTTTTGTTTTGACAATTAAATGTAAATCTTGAAGTTTAACATTTCTTCCTCATTTTTGAATACACTAATAAACTGTCTTACACCCACTATGAATGATTTTTACTTGTGCAGTAAGTGGTTATTTGGATGGGTGGGTGACACACCCATCCAAACATGGTTAAATTAAGATGAGTAAATTTTATCCAGGTGTCAGTCATGTTGTCTTTTTTGCCTTTTTTTTTTCCTTTGGTGAAGGGGACCCCTTCTCAGATGATAAAAGATAGGTGTGGTCGTTCAAGCAGCTGCATCCAAGCATAATGTCACCAAGCACAATACAAATGGTCGGATGCAGAGGTGTAAACCACACCACTATTGGGCTCTAGAAGAGTGGGGACGTGTGCTCTGGAGTGATGAATCATGCTTTTCTGTCTGGCAATCCAGTGGATGAGTCTGGGTTTTGAAGTTGCCAGGAGAACAGTACCTGTCTGACTGCATGTGCCAAGTGTGAAGTTTGGTGGAGGGGGGGATCATGGTGTGCGGGTGTTTTTTTAGGAGATGGGCTTTATCCCTCAGTGAAAGGAACTCTTAATGCTTCAGCATACCAAGACATTTTGGACAATTTCATGCTCCCAACTTTGTGGGAACAGTTTGGGGATCGCCCCATTGTGTTCCACCATGACTGCGCAGCAGTACACAAAGAAAGATCCATAAAAACATGGATGAGCCGGTTTGGTGTGGAGGAACTTGACTGACATGCACAGAGTCCTGACCTCAACCCAACAGAACACCTTTGGGATGAATTAGAGCGGAGACTGTGAGCCAGGCCTTCTCTCCAACATCAGTGTCTGAGCTCACACGCTGGAAGAATGGTCACATTCCTAAATCTTGTGGAAAACATTCCCAGAAGAGTTGTAGCTGTTATAGCTACCAAAGGTGATCCGACATCATATTAAACCCTGTGGATTAAGAGTGGCACGAGGTTCAAATTCATATGTGTGTAAAGGCACACAAGGGAATACTGTTGGCAATATAGTGTATGTTTACACCAACAATAACATCTTGCTCCTTTCCCACTGTGGTGGAGCTTGTCAGTAGGTCAGTATTGGTTTTAGTTAAACGTACAGTATGTAAGATGTATAGAGTTGTTTAAAACATTTAAAAATAAACAAATGATTTAAATAGGTAAGAAGTCAGAGACATCTCTTTTATTGTGTTACAGAGATATCTATTGAAGTCAGTTAGCTCCCACACATAATGCCACTTTGGACCTCAAACAGGATAGTCCAGCAGGTCCAGGCTTAAAAGTCTTAAAATCTGAAAATTATTTAGAATTTTGAACTCCTGGTTCTTCCATTTTCCCGTGACGGGCAAGCATGTGCTGTTGCCCATAATTTCTGATCCTGAGCCTATTTACTAATGTTTTTCTTCAGTCATTGTTTTACTGAAACATTAGCAAGTTGATTGGCTGAAGCTCCTGCAATCTTCTTCTTTCAGCTGGTCCCTTTAGGGGTTACCACAGTGGATCATCAGCTTCTATCTCCCCGTATCCCTAGCATCCTCACACCACCTCACCTCATCCTGTCACATCAAGCTTCTGTATGTCCTCCTTCACTACAATCAAGAATCTTCTCTGTGGTCTCCCTCTTTTTCTCCTGTCTGGCAGTTCCATGTTCAACTTCCTTTGTCTAGTATATCCACTATCCCTCCTCTGTAAATCTCCAGACCACTCAACCTGAGTTGTCCGTTTGATATACTCATTTCTAATCCTGCCCATCCTGGTTACTCTCAATGAAAATCTTACCATCTTCAACTTTACCTCCTCCAGCTCCATCTTCTGTCTTTTTGTCGGTGCCACTGTCTCTAAACCATGCATCATAGCAGGTCTCACTTGTAAACTTTCCCTTTCAGTCTTGCTGCTATCCTTCTGTCACAAATCACCCCTGACATCTGTCTCCACCTGTTCCACCCTGCCAGCAGTCTTCTTCACCTCGCTTGTGTTTCTGAATAATAATAATAATAATAATAATAATAATAATAATAATAATCCAGTGGATCTGCCCGGCATTATTATACATGCCACATGTAATGATTAGAGGACAGTCTGTTAATCGTGCAATGCAGTGCAAAGTTTCAAATTTTCTGCATTTGTTGTGCTTCTCTACTTATTTATCAAGGTTTATCCTTTGATTTGTGACAGTCTTATGTGTACGATATGAAATGGGCTTCAGTATCTCAGTTTTTAACAGACAGCAATGACAGTATCCACTGGACCATCTTCTAAACACTGTATCTTTGAATTAGGGCAACAAATAAGCACAGCGAGTAACTATAATGGGTTATTACTCATGCCATTCTTTCATACTATCCTCACAATCCAAAAGACCTGCCTTCTGCTTGTTCAGCATCACATGACAACATATGACATATGACCAACAAATATTGCTTTGAAAAATTATCTTCCCTGTCAATCATCTGTTTTCTGTTGTAACACAAGTGGGGTTTTTTCAGACCCATGATATTTGTTTAGTTATACTGTGTAGTTACACAACATGTAGTGAAATTTGATGTTTTATTGGAAATTAGAACTAAAACAAGGAGGGAATCTTTAAGCTTAAAAATATGGAGGCTGCATAACTGCTGAGGTTACCTGGAGGACAAAAACACAGATGTTGTTTCAGTAGTGTACAAGAAACAAATACAGTGAGCCGGCTGGTAACAGGCCTGTCTCAGTATCATGAGTTGGTGACTATGTGTGCATTTGTGTGTGTCTGTGTGTGTGTGCACACACGCATGCTTAACAAAGGGAGAGAGTGGACGGCAGACTGCTGTGATAGCTCGAGAGAGATTAATGAATATTTTATTTGTTTTTCCCTTTTGCAAAAATTGGCATGCTGTGTTCCCTTTCAGAGCTGCTTCAGCTGTGGAGGACAATTAATCATTTCACCCACACAGCACAAGAAAAAAAAAATCATTCAGCACTATCACAGGATGAGCTGACTCCCCAGATGGCACCTTGTAAAATGTGTGTAGTTCCAGCAATTTGTGTGTGTCAACATGTGACTCTGTGTGACTAAATATATAAATAAAAATAAAAACAGATTACTGAGTTCTTAATTCTTCATCCCAAAAAAGATTTTACATTTTCTTATACATACACACATGGGTATGTCAACCTCTACCTTCTAATGATCACTTTTTACATATTAAACCCAGCTGGACTGTAGTGATGCAGCCATTTTTTATATATTTATTTTCCATCGTGTAGTCATTTTAAAAAATGCACCAAAGGAATAACATTTGAGGTTAGGTTAACTGGTGATTCTGAATTGCCCATAGGTCCGAAGGTGAGTGTGAATGGTTGTCTGTCTCTCTGCGTTAGCCCTGCGACAGGCTGGCGACCTGTACAGGTGTACCCTGCCTCTCGCCCTCTGACAGCTGGGATAGGCTCCAGCCTGAACAGGATAAGCAGAAGAGCATGGATGGATGGTATTGCTAGACAGGAAGTACAATCAAACAAGGTGCAAGGATTACAATTTAAGTAGCCTACTGTCAGCCAAAGTGGTTTATACAACATGTTCGAAACATTCATAATAAATTACAGCATATTTTTATCTCAGTGTTCTAAAAAAGAAAACAAATTCTTGTTTTCATCTGAGCATGTAAGAAGGATGCATTTGTTCCTGTGTATCGAATGGGAGAGATTGAAGGGTAAAAGTGTGTGAGACAGCTGAGATTTTTAGCCCCCACCTTTTAAATCTTAAAGATTTTAATCTAAAGAAATGTCTTTCAAGACAACATTTATTACAGAATGAAATAACACAATGATGTTAGAACCTCTTTCCCACTAATGTAAGTATTGCAATATTTATACACACTCATCTACCGAATCTCCCATTCCACCACATCCTAAAGGTGCAATATTGGACTGAGAGCTGGTCATTGTGGAGGCCATTTGAGTTGAACTCATTCAATAAATCAGTCTGAGATAATTTGACCTTAGGTCAAGACATAAAGGTCATAAAGGTAAAGACATGGTCAGCAACAATACTCAGGTAGGCTGTAGTATCTAAACAATGCTCAGTTGGTACTAAGGGGCCAAGGTATGCCAAGAAAATATCCTCTGCACCGTTCCACCACCATCAGCTGGTACACCACAGGATGAATCTGTGCTTTCATGTTGTTTATCCCAGTTTCTGATCCTACCATCTGAATGTTGCAGCAGAAATATTTTTACAATCTTTTATTCTCCAGTTCTGTCATTTGTAGCCTCAGTTTCCTGTTCTTAGCTGGAAGGAAATATTCAGCCCATCTGGCACCAATAACCATGTCATATTCAAATAGTAATAATGATAATAATAAAGTTTATTTGTGTAGCATTTGTCAAAGTCAGCACTGCAAAGTGCTACCCAGAAACACAGAATAATAAATAAACTAGGAGTAAATTATATAAAACGTAATATATCAGTTAAGATCAGCCACACAAGCCTCAAGTGCAATTCACTTTTCTTGTCCATTCTGATGCTTGGTTTGAGCTTCAGCAGGTCGTCTTGACCATGTCTATGTGCCTAAAAGCATCGAGATACACTATATTGTAGAAAGTATTCACTCAACCATCCAAATCATTAAATCAGCTGTTCCAATCATGTCCATGGCCACAGATGTAAAGCAAAAAACTAAGTACCTCGGCATGCAGACTGCTTCTACAAACATTAGTGTAAGAATGGGTCGCTCTCAGGAGCTCAGTGAATTCCAGTGTGGTACTGTGATAGGATGATACCTGTGGAACAAGTCCAGTCATAAAATTTCTTCACTATTAAATATTTGAGTCAATTCTAAGTGGTTTTATAACAAAGTGGAAGTGATTGGGAACTACAGCAATTCAGCCACAAAGTGGTAGGCCATGGAAAATCACAGAGCAAGGGTCAGTGGATGCTGAGGCGCATAGTGCATAGTGGTTGCTAACTTTCTCTAGAGTCAATTGCTACAGACCTCAAAACATCATGTGGCCTTCAGATAAGCTCAAAAACAGTGTGTCGAGAGCTTCATGGAATCGGTTTCCATGGCCAAGCAGCTGCATCCAAGCTTTACATCACTCTTAATGCTTCAGCATACCAAGACATTTTGGACAATTTCATACTCCCAACTTAGTAGGAACAGTCGAGGATGGCCCCATTGTGTTCCAGCATGACTGTGCAGCAGTGCACAAAGAAAGGTCCATAAAAACATGGATGAGGGAGTTGTGTGGAATAACTTGACTGATCTGTAGAGACCTGAACCCAACAGAACACCTTTGGGATGACTTAGAGCAGAGATTGTAAGCCAGGCCTTCTCCTCCAACATCATGTCAGACCTCACAAATGAGCTTCTGGAAGAATGGTCAAAATTTGCCATAAAACACACTCCTAATCCTTGTGGAAAGCCTTCCCAAAAGAGTTGAAGCTGTTACAGTTGCAAAGGGTGGGCCAACATCATTTTAAACCCTATGGATCAAGAATGGATGTCACTCAAATTCATATGCATGTGAAGGCAGCATATTGACATATTGACATATAGTATAGCTCACAACCACAAATTAAAAACAAATGCTCCCTGCAATGCCTTCTCAAACAGAGCAGCACCCAAGCTTGTTAAAACCTGTGAAACATGTCTGTGCTGACCATTGCAGCACTGCAGGCTGCCTTAGGTAAGTGAAACAGGTTTGAATAAGATCCAGCAGTGAGTTGCTTGCTTCTCCTAACAGCTCCTACTCTCAGCCTTTAGCGTTGGTTTGTCCCAAAGGTGGTTTGGTTTGATTTCTGTCTTGGGCAAGTTCTTGTAAGCAAAATTTGAATGCATATCATTTAGGCAATCTGGGTCTCTCCCACTACCACTCATGCCTGCAACACATGGTTTTAGCCTGTTAGGTCAGTATTGTCTCCGTGTCCTGGAAACCATGCACTGGGAATTCTTACAGAGAAGATTAAAAAGAAGATGGCGGCACGCAAGGACGTAGCGGCTCACAGCTCTCCCTTTTGGTGCTTTTGTCCTTTTAGTATTTTTTTTGTCTGTTCGTATACTTTGGGGTGGCTGTAGCTCAGTAGATAGAGCAGGTCACCTACTGATCGGAAGGTCAGCGGTTTGATTCCTGGCTACTCCAGGCTACATGCCAATGTATCCTTGGGCAAGATACAAGTTGCTCTCTGATGCAACCGTCGGAGTGTGAATGTTAGATAATTAAAGTGCTTAGTTAATATTGGAAGTGCTTGTGTGAATGGGTAAATGTAAAATGTGTTGTATAAGTGCTTTGAGTGCTCAGACTGAGTAGAAAAGTGCTATATTAGAACTAGTCCATTTACTTTCATCTCTGCAAACATCTGTTACACATGCCAAAAGCTTGTGGACATTGGCTGCCAGCATAAGGTATCTGTTTTTAGTGAATTTCATTACTCTCACAACATCCCAGACAACATAACGAGACCACCAGGCTCTCAGTGGATTGTTGTCGGGTCTGGAAGACCTCGCAGATGGCGGAGGGAGCGGAAACAGAAGCAGGATTTTCAACCTCTCCCTGGCCCAAGCAGTCCCATTCCATCCCAGTGCCAAAGAAGTCCTGAAGGTATATATATATATATATATATATATATATATATATATATATATATATATATATATATATATATGGACTCAGAATTGCGTATTTCTTTCATGTTTTTACAATTTGTCACGGAAACTGGAGTGACCTTCTATTCTATTCTACATTATTTCAACCCATGAGTAAAACTTAGGACCAAAACCAGATTTCTCAAGGGCTGTGAACAGATAAGAATATTCTATTCTATTAAAAACTTTGTAGGCATCTAAAGAAATCACCATCTCTGACTCTGTACTATCCTCAGCAGTATAAATCACACTGAACAGACAACGCAAGTACTGGAGAGTCTCCCAGCAACAAACTCTCTCTGGTCAGGGTGTATTATCTTCTTTATAACAGCCATCAATACTTTAGCCAATATCTTGAAATCACAGCCAAGCAAACTTACCCAGCAGTATGATTCACATTCAAGTGGACCCTTATTTTCTTAGGATGCTTATGTTTCAAAAGTATATAAGTTAGAATAATTCAAATTGGATTTAAATTGGGCATTAATCCCTTTCTGATTCAAAATTTTTCCCCACATTATCCCCAATCTCCACTATCATACCCAAAGCTGCTGATTGTTTCAATTGGTGGCTAGGGAGTTGAGCTGTTTGTTTGCCATTCTCATAGAGCTCCTGTCCCGATCTGAAATATAAATCTTCATCGCGCTGACTCATCAAAACATCATATTCAAGATGGCGCCGGTGAGGTCAGCAGCCGTCGTACCTGCTCCTACACTTTGTTTGTATATATTAGGTTTAGCTCTAATTTTGGACTTTATAATTCCGCCTGCTCTGTGTCATATCACGTATGACAGACAGACTCTTTTTAATATCAGAATACAGCACTCTGGCTGTATTCTGACACCTTTTTCTCCCGACCCGACTTGGCCTCAGGACATTCTGCGTTTCCAGTGGGCCAGCTCAAACAAAGGACGGACCAGGTCACAGACAAGGCCCCGAGGGAAAAGAGCCGGCGTAAGAGAGAGGCTGAGGCGCAGAGCGCACCAAACGCCACTGCCGAGCATCCTGTTGGCTAATGTCCAGTCACTGGATAACAAGCTGGACGAACTCAGGGCCAGGATACAGTTTCAGAAGGACATAAGGGACTGCAATATCATCTGTCTCACGGAGACATGGCTGACCCCCCTCATACCGGACCACGCCGTACAGCCGTCGGAGTTCTTCAGTGTTCATCGCACGGACAGAACGAGTGAGTCTGGAAAATCAAGAGGAGGAGGTGTGTGCCTAATGATTAATAACAACTGGTGTGACAGTAGGAATGTTGTCCTTCTGAAACAATCATGTTCACCTAACCTGGAGCTCCTAACCCTGAAATGCCGTCCCCACTACCTGCCCCGCGAGTTTACGTCGGTCATCTTCAGCGCCGTCTATATTCCACCTCAGGCGGACACAAACACTGCACTATCCGAGCTACATGAGGCGATTTCCACCTATCAGGCTAACCAGCGTGATGCGGCTCTCATCGTAGCCGGGGACTTTAACAGTGCAAACTTGAAAAAGGTGATACCGGAATTGATTCAACACATCGACTGCCCCACCAGAGGAGAGAGGACCCTAGACCACTGCTACTCTCCATTCAAAGAGGGCTACAAAGCAAAGCCTCTTCCGCCTTTTGGGAAGTCTGACCACACCGCTGTCCTTCTCATGCCGAAATACAAACAATGGCTCAGGCAGGAACCCCCTGCTGTGAGAGAAGTGACACGGTGGTCTGATCAAACAGAGGCCGCTCTGCAGGGTGCGTTGGATTCAACCGACTGGGACATGTTTCGCAGCAGCGCGGGCGGAGATATCGAGGAGTTTACGGAAACTGTTGTGGGATTTATTGGGAAAGTTGTTGAAGACACTTCACTTAGGAGGACCATCAGGACTTTTCCCAACCAGAAGCCGTGGGTGGATAAATCTGTCCGCGACGCCCTGAGGTCCCGCACCGTTGCCTACAACTCCGGCCTCGCCTCTGGGAACATGGAGGACTACAAGGTTGCATCATACAACGTCCGCAGAGCGGTGAAAGAGGCTAAACATCGCTACGGCCGCAGACTGGAACAGCAACTACAACAGTCTGACCCCAGGGGACTGTGGCAGGGACTACGCACCATCACGGACTACAAAGCACCACACACACACCCGGTGAGTGCCGACGCTTCTCTGGCTGATGAACTCAACATCTTCTTTGCGCGCTTTGAGTCGGGAAGCCGACAGCCCGCTGCGCTCCCGGCCGGAGGGGCGGAGACACTCACTGTGACGGAGCGCGACGTGAGGAGGGCGTTTAGACGTGTAAACACCAGGAAAGCGGCTGGACCAGACGGTATTAGCGGACGTGTCCTTAAGACCTGCGCTGACCAGCTGGCACCTGTGTTTACACTGATATTCAACCTCTCACTGAAACTGTGTGTGATTCCCACCTGCTTTAAAAAGTCCATCATAGTCCCTGTCCCAAAGAAACCACACCCCAGCAGCCCCAATGACTTCAGGCCCATAGCACTCACCTCTGTGGTGATGAAGTGTTTTGAGAGACTCATCAAGACATTCATCACCTCCTCACTGCCCACCACCCTCGACCCACTACAGTTCACATACCGGCCAGACAGATCCACAGATGACGCCATATCCTTCCTCCTCCACAAGACCCTTTCACACATAGACACTGGTAAGGGGAACTATGTGAGAGTGCTGTTTGTAGATTACAGCTCAGCATTCAACACCATAGTTCCCTCCAGGCTGGTCTCTAAGCTGCTGGACCTGGGCCTGGGCCCATCCCTGTGCAGGTGGGTTCACAGCTTCCTGACCAGCAGACCACAGGTGGTACGAGTGGGTCACCTCACCTCATCCTCCCTCACCCTCAACACTGGATCCCCCCAAGGCTGTGTGCTCAGCCCTCTGCTGTACTCACTGTACACCCATGACTGCGAGGCCACGTCAGAGTCCAACGTCATCATCAAGTTTGCTGACGACACTGCTGTTGTGGGACTAATCTCTCACAATGAGGAGACAGCCTACAGGAGAGAGGTCTCCCGCCTGGAGAACTGGTGCCAGGAGAACCACCTCCTGCTCAACGTCAGCAAAAAGAAGGAACTGATCGTGGACTTCAGCAGGAAGCAGCAGAGGGACTACCATCCACTTGTCATCAGTGGTGCTGAGGTGGAAAGAGTGGACACTTTCAAATACCTGGGAGTGACCATCTCACAGGACCTGTCCTGGACTCATCACATAAACATCACTGTGAAGAAGGCCAGACAGCGTCTCTACCTCCTCAGGCGGCTGAGAGACTTCAAGCTCCCACTCAAGGTGCTCAGGAACTTTTACACCTGCACCATTGAGAGCATCATGCGTGGGAGCATCACCACCTGGATGGGAAACTGCACCAAGCAGGACTTCATGGCTCTAAAAAGGGTGGTTCGTTCAGCTGAACGGACCATCAGAACCACCCTCCCCAACCTGCAGGACATTTACACCAAGCAGTGCAGGCTGAGGGCCATGAAGATCCTAAAACAGCCCAGCCACCCCGGACACTCTCTCTTCTCCCTGCTCCCATCAGGCCGGCGTTACCGCTGCCTGAGGGCTAAGACTGAAAGGTTGAAGAAGAGTTTACCCACAAGCCATCCGTCTGCTCAACTCTGAGCCCTAACTGGACCATTATTGCACAATGTAAATATTATAATTTATAATCTATAATTCCACGTAAAAGTGTGTATAGTATATAGAGTATAGTGTATAGTGTGAATTACTTTTTTTTTTTTTTTTTTTTTTTTATTCTTCTTATTTATATGTGTGTGTATATATGGTTGCAGGTACAAAATACATTTCACTGTGCATTGTACTGTGTATAACTGTGCATGTGACAAATAAACACTATCTTATCTTATCTTATTCAGATTGAAGCAAAATCTTTCTTCTGTGCAACTCCTCAAAGGCAGACACATAATGCACCTGGTCAATCTCCTTTATTGCTTCCAATATTACTTTAGTGCATTCCCTCATTATTTTCCTTCCACTTGCATTATATAAGACAATTTGCACCCGTATATTGGATTTTAGAGATTCCCATAAAATACCGTCACTTACATCATGGCTGTCATTAAGCTCCAGGAAAAAGTCTATTTGAGAATTTATAAATTCTGTCCTCTGCTAATAATTTGGTATTAAGATGCAATGTTCGCTGAGGTGATGCATTTTCAGAGAAGTGAAGCTTCAGTAGAACTGGGATATATTTGGATATTACTATGCCCGAATATTCTGTATCTGTCACCACAGAGGTCAGTTTATTATCTGATAAAAAATAGTCAATCCCGGTATATGTCAGGTATGGTGGGGAATAAAATGAGTATTTTCTGGAAGTTTGTGTATATATATATATATATATATATATATATATACACACACACACACACACATACATATATAGTGCTGTCTCCCCCATAGTTATTGTCAGAGCATCTGTTCTCCCTCCCACTGTGTTCCCTAGTGTGCTCTTGCTGTTTCCGAGTTATGTAACTTTGTTTATGGATTTGTTGGACTATTTTCCCACCAATAAAGGTGTGTTTTCTGTTTAATCCATCTGTCTCCCCATATCTGCATCTGGGTCATCGGGGCGGCTGTAGTTCAGGAGGTGGAGGTGGTCACCTACTAATCGGAAGGTGGGCGCATCGATCCCTGGCTGCTCCAGTCTGCATACCAAAATATCCTTGGGCAAGATACTAAACCTCAAGTTGCTCACCATCAAAGTTTCATTCCTAGTGAAAATCTTAACATCTTCAAAACTGCCACCTCCGCCACTGTCTCCAAACAATAAATCATAGTAGGTGTCACTGCCATCTTGTAAACCTTCCCTTCCACTCTTGTTATTTCTCTGTCACATACTGTATCATTCCTGACCCTCACTGATACCCACTCTCTTCTTCACCTCTCTTGTCCACTGTCCATTGCTGATGTAAAAGAAAATTTGATTCATCAAACCAGGCAGAGAGCGGGGAAGAGAGGACCCAAATGGACAGGGTAAGCAACAATCAAGCCTTTTATTGAGGCTGACACAAAATATGAATATAAGGATACAGGGAAGACTATAACAACTGAAAACTTAAACTGGGAACACACTAGGGTGAGTAAACACTGGAGCTAGGGATCATGGGAACAGAGACATAAACAGGCTACTGTGAGCTGACTCAAACTCCCCTCCTCAGCAAACAGTTCTGTAAGAGATGGAAATGTTCATCAGGGAGATCAGTTCAACGCAGATCAGAAGAAGACAGGAGGGGGGGGGGGGTAGATTCAAACTGAAGACCTTCTTGACGTGAGGTAACAGTACTAACCACACCACTGTGCTGCCCTTGTTCTTAGATCTATCAAATTTAAACCCACCCCTATGTACTTGGAAAGCCCAGGAAATTCACTGCATGAAGGTAATGTTTTGCATGACTTGACTGAATATGCTAAATTTATTGATTCTGGAGGGGGTCAGGTGAGAAATTTTCTCAGATATTACTGATCAACAAGCAGTCTGTGGTCCCCCTATGAACAAGCATCTTTGGAGGGGAGAAAGTCCTTTTAACAGGAAGAGGGTGTGCTCCTTCATGGGAAGGTCTGTGCCACGATGCTGGAGAGGAGAGTCCGTCTGTTAGGTGACCCTCAAATTCAGGGGGAACAATGTGGTTTTTGTCCTCGTCATGGGAAGCTGGACCAGCTCTTTAGACTCAAGGATATTCAAAGGTATGTGGCAGTTTGCCCAACTGGTCTACATGTGGTTTGTGGAGTATGGGTTATCTGTCCTGTTGTTACAAGCAGTTTGCTCCCTGCACAACCGCAGTAAGAGCTTGGGCCGCATTGCTTGCAATAAATCTGACTTGCTCTCAGTGGGTGTTGGATTTCATCAGGGCTGCCATTTGTCACCAATTCTGTCCCTAATTTTTATGAATAGAACTTCTAGGCAGGAATGAGAATGAGCACCTTCAAGTCTGAGGCCATGGTCCTCGGCCAGAAGAGGGTAGCAGGAGATTGACGGACAGATTGGGATTGTGCCTTCAGTGATGCAGATGCTGAATGAGTCCATTATGGTGAAGAGAGCTGATTATAAAAGCAAAGCAGATGACTTACTGGTCAAAGGTCACTAAACAAACAAACTTCAAATTTCAAACAGCCAGTCACAGAGTCAGCCCTCCTGATTGGTTTATTCAGTCTGTTGTGTCACCAGCTCTGATGTTGCTCCCTTTGTCATGGTCCCGTGGTCTTCCTGTGCAGATCTCCATGTTCCCCCTCTTTCTCTCTCTTCCCTTGTTGCTCTCTGTATTGCTCCTCTGTCTGTGTGAATGTGTGTGTGGTGTATGAACTGGTACCTAACCCTGTGTTTCAGTGGCAGGCCTGACAGTGTTGACCTCTCAGTCTGTGTTCACAGAGGTAATGAGCTTGTGTGTTGGCAGTCTGGTGATTTTCCTGATGACTACTTAAGGTGTTGGTGAATCTTCAGTCTTTGCTGGGTTGTTGCCCTGTGAGGCTTCCTCTGAGTAATGTTTGCATTGAACCCTGTTGTAAATACTCGCCTTGTTTCCCCCCAAGCGCTGAGATCTGAGAGACTGTCTTAAGAGACTTTGTTTGGAGAGAGAAACCTGCTGGAGAGATATCCTTGGCAGACCACAGCAAAGTTGTTTCTGTTCCTTGAATGATTAAATACAAACTTAAATCTAGATAGCTGTAAATTACTTTTCCTTTTTTTTCCCTCTCTCTTGGAGTGAGCCAGTGTATTAATAGCTGCATATTGTACTGGTTTACACCTTCACATAACAAGTGAAAGACCCCTGGCTCAGTCTCAGAAGGAGACACAGGGTTTGCGTTAGGAAGAGCATCCACCCTAAACAATCTGCCAAATCAACCATGCAGAGCTGCCTGCTGTGGAAACCCCTTCTGAATAAGGAAGCAGCCAAAAGTAGCTTCCCCGACTATATAATGATATACTATAGAGTTAGTGTGTTGGTCTGATCACTGTAATCACATTACATTTGTATGTAATGCAGTAACCAAATTATTGATCAAAACTGTGTCACTCACATTAAAATTCTGCAGTTGTGTGCATTATGGGTAGACAGATGTTGATGAGTCACGCAAAGATGATGTATTGCATTTTTAAGAAAGAAACAATGCTCTGTTTTTGAGTAACTGGCCCAACTACATCTGCATAATATACAGTCATACATAACCTTTTGATTAAACATGGCTACATTGTTACAACAGGGCAGAAGTCATCTATATCCAGGCATAACTTTTACAGCTGTACAGCTGTTGTCTATTACAGTTGAAATTTGTCTTCACTGCTATCCCTGAGATGTAATGTAGCATTAGTACACAAAATTCACGAAAAATTAGAGCTCAAAAAGTTTTTTTTTTATTAAAAGTGGAATATTAATGTTGTTTAGTTTCAAAATGCTGTACAAGTGAATGTTTTGTGCCATCGAAGATCTATTATGTATAATGTAAGATTAAAAAAAAAAATACAAAGACATGTTGTTGACTTTGAACTTTTTTTTTTTTTAACAAAAGATGATTATTATTTTTATGATGACCGTGATGGTTACAGACATCAATGTAGATGATTTACTTTTACAATTAATATATTTTGTCATCTTTTTACTCTTTAGATCAAAAAACAACAAACATTTTATCAAAATTAAAATAAAAGATTAGATGTGTTTGTTTGTTTGTTTGTTTATTATTGTTTTTTTTCCTTGTAATTTGTGTCGGCCAGCAGTCAGAGATGTTAGATGTAGCATCGTGTGGATTACTAGTGTGTGACAAAGGGCAGAAGAGATAACTGATATTTCTAATGTCCACCGGTAAGTGTAGTTACGTCATTCTGAGTAGAAACAAAGAACCGCATCGATCACACAGCATTACCTAGGCTGTGAACGGAAATAAAACTCGCTGTCTTCAAAATAAAAGCCCAAACCTTTTCAACTTGCATTTCTTCACATACTAAAGCCTCGACACATGTATTTAAAATTTTTAAATGGATGGATGGATGGTTAAATATTATTTTAAGGCTGGGTTATGCATCTCTCTGTTAGATGCCAGCTGCTATACTTTAAGTAATAAATTACCTTAAATAAACAGACAGTAGATTCGCCATACTCAGGTTATTACACTAAAAAGTGTGAAAAAACACTGAAATATAAATGAAAACCATCTAGACTTTATGTACTTGCAAAACTAATCACAAAAAATATATCTTTGTTGGTTTGATCAAATTTCACAACACAACCAATCTCAGGAAGCTGTTGTACAAAACAAACTAGCCAAATAACGAACAAAAATCAAGGGTGACAGTAATAAAAACTGAAATAAACCTGAACTTTCTTAAAGAATAAAATGTAAATTGAAATGAACAAAACCACTCTGGGAACGAACTGAAGTTAAATTGAATTGCAAACAAAAGAAGTACAAAAATGACAACAAACAAACGAAATAGCCAAACTACTGACAGAGCTCTGAGTTCTGTTTGTATTTCCTTGAATATTTCTGCTGCTAAACATATGCTCCATTTAATTTCAGTGGTGACCTAATAACAAAAAAAGTGATATTCTCTACTATAGTTGATATATATTGTATTATTTCTGCTGCTACACTTGAAATAGCATTGCGTCGCTGTATAACCTTCTTGTTATTTAAATAAAATAATGAATAAATTCAAAACCAAAAATTCAAAACAATCAGGTTAAATCATAGTCATTTTAAATCCTTTTTTATTTCAAGCTTTTCCTCTGAAAGCGGAAACAGTGCTGTTCGTGTCCAGATTGTGTACTTTGACAGTACTCAGTCTTGAGCACAGCAAGCAGTTTAAATTCCCAGCCAGGTCCCTCACGGTAGAATCACAGCTGTGTGCGGCAGGAGTCCAGCAGGGAAGAAAAACGTAGGTCAATGGAGATCGTCCAGCCTTCTAGGGAGTATGGGTCTGTGTTTAACATTTAAACCGGCTGGGACACTAAATGTTATGGTGTTGGCAGTTACCCGTGGGCATGCATGCGAGGTTGCGCTCGGCGTTTGGTTTGGTTTGGTTTGCTCCTCTGGAGGCTGGCGGATAATGTTATGGGCTGAAGGCGTTTTTGGATGCTGCAGGCTGCGCGCTGCGGATTCACATCCAGATGATCCTTAATTCTTCAGAGTTTATTTGAACGTTTTTTGCCTCTCTCACATGAGAGACATGCTGTGTCACACCCGCACCGAGCTGATCAGACGATTCTCCGCTCTGCTGACAGCGAGTCAGTGTAAGTGATTTTGTACAAATACAACTAAAATCAACGTGAGATGTTCACGCCGCGCTATTGGAGGTTCTGCCGCCACCGTTAGTATCGGAATGAATGTGGTCAATTGGCCTGAAAGGAATTGTGTTAAGATTTTTTTTTCTTTTGTAATTGTCCGTTATTCTCCTCGTTATGATTGTGTGTAATTAAACCAGCAAAGTGTCATTCTGGGTTTGTCTTTGCTGTGACTTACTCTCCACAATTTGTTGGAAGCCTTTATATATCTTATTTCATGCAAACCAAATTAGCACAGAATGAACATTTGATTGTGTTGTTTCCAGGTGTCAAGCTTCTCCTGAGGAAGAACCTATTCTCTGTTCCTGCCACCCAGCAGCCATGGACCCCCGCCCAGAATACTCTCTGTTCCTGGTTCGGATCCTGGAGGAGTTAGACACCAAGCGTAATACCATGTCCTACCAGGACCTGTGCAAGTCTCTGTGTGCTCGCTTTGACCTGGTGCACTTGGCCAAGCTCCGCAGCCTGCTCTTCTACACAGCCTGCCTGGACCCCGCCTTCCCAGCCACCCTCTTCAAGGACAAGATGCGCTGCTCCACAGAGGACCTGCAGTCCAAGAAGCTCATGGTGGCAGCGGACATTGTCACCATGTTCAATTTGATACAAATGAATGGAGGAATAGCCAAAGATAAGCTCCCCATAGCTCACGGGGCCATGTTTCACAAGAACCAGTCAGTGGAGCTGTGCAGGTCTGACACCGATGCCCTGAAGTATCAGGACTGTGACAGGGGGATCGGTTATGAGCATGTGGATCACCCCAGGGAAGGGCACCATCACCACCGTCATCACCACCACTCTCAGCAGCACCCTGTGGCTCAGAATGCCCCTCCCTGTGCTAAATCCTCTGACTGCAATAGTCGGCAGCACTTTATTCCCTCCTCAGACCCAAACTTCCTCCTGGGTGTGAGCAAAGACAAGAAATGTAGAGCAGTCTCTATGGACAAACTGCATCATCTGCCTCAGTACTCTAGTGGCAGTCCACCATCACCACCACCTTGTGAAATGCAGAGCACCTACTTTCCAATGGACATAGACAGCGAGTCCACCACTGACCAGGAGTCCCTGCAGAACATTGGACATTCAGAGCCCTTCTCTGTTCACACTTGTGTCCAGAAGAGGAACATTTTTAAGGAGGATTTTCACAACTTTGTGGCATTTTCACCAAAGGTTTGTGTTTTTAAGGTGCTGTTGAAAGACAATATAGGGAGAGAAAGAGATGTCTCAGGCAGACTGACAGGTGGCATGGTATTATACACCATTTAGTTAAATGTAGTAATCAAACTGGAACTTTGCACTTCATCTCAAATGGCCTACAGAGGATTAAAAAAAACTATCACCATACTAAATTTTGATATATTTATTATTATAGTTGAAAGGTTTAATGTGATGTCATAGGGCATTTTGTTCGCATGTCTTCTGAAATATAACGATAAAAGAAACAGGCAAAACATCGACTTAATTCCAGGACTCTCAAAGTGTGCTCCACAGGCCAGTGGCTGCCCTTGATGACATTTTGTGCTGCCCACATGTGTAATAATGAAAAAAATATAGTATTGCACTTTTTTATTCATTCGCAGTTCACATCATACTATGATGTGGCACCACAGGACAAAACCACATAAGTATTTTTCCTCAATTTTGAATCTCCTGTTTTAGCCAAAATAGTGGACAAAACATTCCTGACACCAATAAATACAACTGGGGTCAAGAATTGTAACACCCACCTATAAATTATAAACCAGCACACAAATGACAAGTGCTGACCTAAGCCACCATTCTCTGAACACATTATAAACAACATGTAACAGTGGTGAGTGAGTGCATTTTCCCTTAGTGGCCCTTAATCTCAGGGTGGCTCCTTGAACTGACACTTTTACAACCCCTGATTTAATGAGAAGAAGCAGCATAACCATCTAAAAATCACATTTTAATGTTGTACCTTGTCCACACTAACTTACACACTAACACTAACAACCTTTTGTAAATATACAAAGTTAAATGAACTATTTTAGGCAGGCTAATCTATGATATGTTTTAAGTAGAATGTAGAAAAGTAGAATTGTGTATTATATGCTTCATTACATCTCGTCACCCCATCACACAACACAGACTATCAACACAAGAGTAGTAACATGTTTAACATTGTACAATTTCTCACAAGTTATTATCTTAATAAGTTATATAACTTAATAAGTTATATCTCATAATACATATTCTAATCTTTAGTTTTTATCCTCACATAAAAATAACCTGTTATAAGTCAAAAGAACATTACAGTGCCTAAATTATACACTGTTCCTATTTTCTATTGGTCCCTCTAACATACATGAAATGTTTTAGTATTATTTTTTTCTGACACCATTATTAATATCTGCTTTGATTTAGTGAGAATGGAAGCCAAACAGTATTATCTTAATAAGCTCCTATCCCTAATTAAAATTAACTAAAAATGAACTAAAATTCAATATCAATATCATGTCAATAACACATAAAACATTCAGTATCATAAAAAATGTGTAATTGGTCTATTTTATATATACTTTTGTACAATTGATTGAGATTCTGTTGTTAGTATTCTCCTATTCTCCTGTTTTTAAGCCCGACTCTCTTTTTGTCTTGGGTATTGTTGTAGGTCATCACCCATGAGTACAAACAGGGCAGTAAGGCTGTTGAAGGTTACCACAAAAGGGAATTACATAAGCCTGCTACCTTCTTCAACCATAGCTTCGAACTGCCCTACAGTAACCCATACTTTGAACCAACTCTTAACTCCCCACTCCAGGACAGACGGAGGGTGAAGCACGAGAGCCTGGATGACTTACAGGCATCAACTTATTTCGGTCCAACCACAGTTTCTGAGGGTGTTCGCAGCAAGAAGCACATTAACAAAGCAGGGAAGCAGGGAGTATGGCCAGTGAAGAGCCTCAGTTTAAACACAGAAGAGGGCCCTCCTGACTTTGAAAGGACTTTTCTAAACAGCAGACCACTCAAAGAAAACCATCATTGTGACATCAGCATTATCAACACTGACAGTGAGCAGCATTTTCATAGCCCAAAGGAAAAGGTAGCAGCTTCACCTGGCTTTGCAAAGAAAAGTAATGGAATAAAAACCAAGGATATAGCCCTGATGGCAAGTGGAGCTGGAGGTCTGGACAAAGGAGAGGTAGCCAAAAGGTTTAGGGATAAAAATATGAAGAGTGCATCTTTTCAGGAAGGGGACAGTTCTAGTGTTGGAACTCAAACAGAGCAGGCGGAGCAGAAGAAGTTAAAGGAATACCAATCTAAGTACAGTGACAGAGAAAGACCTAGCTTTAAACACTCAGATGAGGACTGCGAGATTATTAGCGATGACATAAGTGATATTTTTCGTTTTCTGGATGACATGAGTGTTTGTGACTCTCTGGGTGTTGTTCAGTCATCATGCTACAATAGTAATGGGTCGCTCTCTCACGTAACACTGAAGTCAGAAGGCGACAGCTCCCCTGAACGCAACACAGTCAAACTAGCCAAGTCCAAGCTAGACCGCCTGTTCCATTCACTGGAAAACACTGATGATGAGCTCAAAACGAGTGTGTGTAAGCTGGTGATGAGAATTGGTGAGATTGAGAAGAAGTTGGAGTCTTTGTCAGGGGTTCGCAGTGAGATAGCCCAGGTACTTTCCAAGCTGAACAAACTGGATGAGAAGATCCAGGAGCCTGAGGCCAATGGGAGAAAAGGGGAGACAGCATCAACATCCAGGTCCAGTGCCACCCCGACCAAGCCCCACCCCTGCCCGCATCCACATTCCAACAATACTCTCTCACCTCATGTTTTCCAGTGCAACACCACTGGTCACAATGTGAAAACTGACAATGGCTATGCAGGAGAGTGGTGCTGCTCAGGTGGGAGTAATAGCCTCAGGATTAAGGCGCTGAAGAAAAGCGTGTTCATAAGAAGGTCTTCCTGCTCACTCAATGAGGAGAACAGCACCACTGAATCAAAGGTTGCCAGCATCACCAACTCTCTGCGGGATTGGAGGACTATGTCCTACTCCTGTCACCCTGGAGATGAGGGCAAGGACCGGGACAGAGACAGGGACAGCAAGGACAGACATCGGAAGGCCAAAGAGGTACAGTGTTTGTGTGTGTGTGTATATATATATATACACACACACACACGCACACACACACATACATATATATATATATATATATATATATATAGTGCCAGTCAAAACTTTGAACACATTTACTCATTCATATAGGAATGTTTATAAATATAACTGTTGATGTACGTCTTCTTAACCTTAAACACAAATTTCTCTTCGCATCTGTCATCCTTGCGAAAGTAAGGTCTTGATTATGGATTATGGATGATGCTGAAGTGGAGTTGTTATCAGGACCAGTCATACTTTAATCAGTCTTTGCTGTGTTTTGGTTACCTTCTCAAGCTAATGTTGCATTTTACTGTACATGGGGGGTAAAAGCGAGTTACATGATGATTGGTATTCAGAAAACTGAATTATGTATAGGGTGGAGGCCTTGGCAGATTGATCTCCATCTATCAAGACTGGAACATGGAATGCCACCTCTCTGGTGGGGATAGAGCCTGAGCTAATGAGATTGAGATTGAGAGATACCGGCTATATATAGTCAGGTTCACCTCAATGAACGACTTGGGCTTTGGAATCAGTCTCCTGTAGAGGGGCTGGACTTTGTTCTAATCTGGAGTTGCCCTCAGTGAGAGATGGCGGTCTGGGGTAGGTAATCTTGTATTCCCTTGGCTTGCCTGTACGCTGGAGTTTTCACCAGTGGACTAGAGGGTTGTTTCCATGCACATTTGGGCCAGAGAACAGGTCCTGCCTGGCATTTGTTTTAAGTACCCAGCCTTCTTGGAGTCACTTGGTGGGGTGCTCGAATATACTCCATCTGGTGACTCAGCCGACCTACTGAAAGACTTCAATGCTCACTTGGCAACAACAGTGAGGCATGAGGGGTGTGACAGGGAGGAACAACCTGCCTGATCGGAACATAAGTGGTGCTCTATAATTGGGCTTCTGTGCAAATCACTCCGAGGGAGCCTGAGAATATTGAGACAGAATGGATTTTGTTTCAGATCCCATTGTTGAGGCCGCGGCAAGAAGCTGCGGCTGCAAGGTGGTTGGTGCCTGTCATGGTGTTAATCCTTGAACCAGATGGTGGACGCCAGAGGTGTTAGCATGTGGGACTTTGGAGGAAGCTGATAGTTACCGGCAGGCCAAGCGGAGCGCTTGGGCGGTGCCTAAAGCAAAAACTCAGGTGTGGGCGGGGCTGGACTGGACTGGGACAAAAAATCGGCCCTGGCATTTTAGGCTTAGACCGGCCCGCGACTATGTCTTAGAAGCATTTGACACTGTTTTACTCTTATTCAGTGTGGGCATACCTTTTGCTAATAATACTTTTATACTTTTTTTTTTTTTAACTTACTTTAGTAATGCTTAAATTGCAAAGCTTTGACGTATCATTTAGTTTTTTTTTAAATCTGTTATTTCACCTGCTTGAGGGCTTTTTAAAACATGTTTAACCAGCACAGACACTACAAATTCAAACTACTGTGGAGCCTTTCAACACACCTTTAACCTAAATATCTAAAATGCTATGATGCAGCCTAAAATGAACACTTGCTGCTTATCCAACACTTCTCGGCCTCGACCGTTTGCTATTTTATCAGATTAAGGTGCCGTGGCTGCCAGATTTGGGGAAGTATGCAAATGTAAATAAATATTGATATTAATCAATCGCCATTGCTCATCACACTGCTGCTGTCTTCACCTACAGCAGAGTCTGCCCAAGCCTTGAAGGGGACCTAAGCAATATTTGATTTGGGACCCCCTTCATACCACTTCATTGTCCCCTGAACTTAATTGTTATTAATGCTGGAGGGTTAAAGTTGATTTTTTTATTTTATTTTATTTTTTTTTAGGATATATTACATTTTCAATCAATCAAGATCAATCAATCAAGAATGCCTTTATTAGTCCCACAAATGGGGAAATTGCAGTTAACAGAACATCCATCCAAAACAAAAACATAACACAGACAGGGGAGGACAGATGTCTGAGGTCATGCAACCGTTTCACAACGGCGCTACCTTTAGCAGAGAGACAGAAAGAGATACATTGGGATAGTTAGGTTCAAAAAAATCATCTCATACTGTGTTCATAAAGAACACCTTACGAGGTTCCAAAAAACACCTCAGCAAAAAGCATATTGCACATATAAAGCCGGGATAGCAGTATGGTGGGTAGGGTCAGGGTCAGGAGGGGACGCAGACGGAGACGAGAGGGTGGGGGCATTGTGGAGCCCAGATGCCAGCTCCCAGGCAAACAGTTTGCTGATAGTGATGGAAGTTCATCAGCAGCCTTGGTACACCAGATCCAGCTTCACAAATCACAGAGAGGGCTGAGGGGGATAGCGGCCTTCACACATAGTTCTGGAGAGATATGATTGCCAGCCAAGGCCGGCTAGGGAGCCGAATTCTGATAATGCAGGTGTTGTTTTGGAACAGGCTGCTTGTTTTTTCAACAGCCTTCAGTCTCACTGGGAAACCATTCAATAAATCCAATAATCCAAATTCATTAGTTACCGTCCTCACTGAGCAGAACCGTACCTTATCTCCAGATCGAACCCCTCTCACCTGCTACTCCCCAAGTCTACGGCTCAGGTTCATCAGGCTTTGAGTCTGAGTCTGTACCATTCTGGTCAGCCCATCCACCTGGGTCGGCAGCCTCTGCAGATGTCGAACTGCCGTCCAGGTTTTCTTGATTTCACGGTAAATCAGGTATCCTCCAAGCCCAAACAGAAAAGATACCGCTACCAGATAGCCAAATATGTAAGCGTCTTCCACGTCTTCCACCTCTAGGGCCGAGAAGCACACAGGTCTCCACGAGCTCCAAGAGTCGATGACGTATCCAACCGGGTCTGTTCCACTCGGACACGCAGGCTCCCCTTTCCCAGATCTCATAGTGGAAAAAATTCGATCCATGGTCTTGAAGGCCCAGTTTGCCAAATCCATATTGCTCTCAATCTTATTCTTATTCGAACAGTGTGCAAGAGACGCTCTCACAGCAAGCAGCAAGCAGGAAAGATAGGGAGGGCAGGGAGAGAGATAGAATGCGACCGTCCCCGTCAGAGGCTGGAGCAAGAGACAGCCTCTGCCTTTCCAATTCAATTTTTCAATTCAATTACATTTTATTTATACAGTGCCAACTCACAACAAACAGACATCTCAAGGCACTTTATAGTGTAAGGTAAAGACCCCACAATAATTACAGAGAAAACCCATCGTTCATCCTAATCTTAAAAATAGAGAGGGTGTCTGTCTCCTGAATCCAAACTAGGAGCTGGTTCCACAGAAGAGGGGCCTGAAAGCTGAAGGCTCTGCCTCCCATTCTACTCTTAAGTATCCTAGGAACCACAAGTAAGCCAGCAGTCTGAGAGCAAAGTGCTCTGTTGGGGTGATACGGTATTATGAGCCAATGAAAAGAAGCCAATATGGGAGAAATCTGCTCTCTCTTTCTAGTCCCTGTCAGTACTCTAGCTGCAGCATTTTGGATCAGCTGAAGGCTTTTCAGGGAGCTTTTAGGACAGCCTGATAATAATGAATTACAATAGTCCAGCCTAGAAGTAATAAATGCATGAATTAGCTTTTCAGCATCAGTCTGAGAAAGGATGTTTCTAATTTTAGAAATATTGCACACATGCAAAAAAGCGGTCCTACATATTTGTTTAATATGTGCATTGAAGGACATATCCTGGTCAAAAATGACTCACAATGTTACTGGAGGCCAAAGTAATGCCATCCAGAATAAATAAATATCCAGACTAAGTATCTGGTTTCCACCATGATTCTAAGATTTGTGGGGCCGAGTACAAGAACTTCAGTTTGATCTGAATTTAGAAGCAAATTTAGATAAACAGGAAAGCTAAGTAACACGGAGGCAGTGATAAAGAAATATATACTAGTTCTAGCTTAGTTTTATTACATGGCACTTACATGTTATATTTGAGAGATATGCTAACAAAACAAAAAATAGCATAAAGAATGCACAGTGTCAGCACCCATTTAATTTAATATTCGCTCCATCTAGCTTTGTCTAGAAAGGTCACATAGAATGACCTTTGAATGACCCAAATGTGTGAATAAATACCAGCTGAGACATTCTGACATTTCAGCCTAATGTTTTATAAATTCAGACCCAAGTGAGCAGGGCTGGGTGGTGAGGGCAAGAAGTAAATTGACAATGTAGCTAAAAATAAGTAGATAAGGTTACCATTTTGGAAAATATGGATAATTGTTTTCTAAAGGTGAGGTGCTGGGATCCATTTCAAGTATTCGGCCCCCTTGAACTTTTCAACCTTTTGCCACATTTCAGGCTTCAAACATAAAGATATAAAATTTTAATTTTTGTTAAGAATCAACAACAAGTGGGACACAATCGTGAAGTGGAATGAAATTTATTGGATGTGTCAAACTTTTTTAACAAATAAAAAACTGAAAAGTCAGGCGTGCAATATTATTCGGCCCCCTTGCGTTAATACTTTATAGTGCCACCTTTTGCTGCAATTACAGCTGCAAGTCTCTTGGGGTATGTCTCTATCAGTTTTGCACATCGAGAGACTGAAATTCTTGCCCGTTCTTCCTTGCAAAACAGCTCGAGCTCAGTGAGGTTGGATGGAGAGCGTTTGTGAACAGCAGTCTTCAGCTCTTTCCACAGATTCTCGATTGGATTCAGGTCTGGACTTTGACTTGACCGTTCCAACACCTGGATACGTTTATTTGTGAACCATTCCATTGTAGATTTGGCTTCATGTTTTGGATCATTGTCTTGTTGGAAGATAAATCTCTGTCCAAGTCTCAGGTCTCTTGCAGACTCCAACAGGTTTTCTTCCAGAATGGTCCTGTATTTGGCCCCATCCATCTTCCCATCAATTTTGACCATCTTCCCTGTCCCTGCTGATGAAAAGCAGGCCCAAACCATGATGCTGCCACCACCATGTTTGACAGTGGGGATGGTGTGTTCAGGGTGATGAGCTGTGTTGCTTTTATGCAAAACATATCGTTTTGCATTGTGGCCAAACAGTTCGATTTTGGTTTCATCTGACCAGATCACCTTCTTCCACATGTTTGGTGTGTCTCCAATAAATTTCATTCCACTTCACAATTGTGTCTCACTTGTTGTTGATTCTTCACAAAAAATTAAAATTTTATATCTTTATGTTTGAAGCCTGAAATGTGGCAAAAGGTTGAAAAGTTCAAGGGGGCCGAATACTTTCGCCAGGCACTGTATATGGGATGTTAATTTTTTCAGTCAGTATCCAAAGCTCACGACCATAGGTAAGGGTAGGAACATAGACTGACTGGTAAATCGACAGCTTCGCTTTCACTCTCAGCTCCTTCTTTACCACAGACCAGTGCACCATCTGCATCACTGCAGATACAGCCCCAATCCATCTGTCAATCTCCCGCTCCCTTCTCCCATCAGTTGTGAACAAGACCCCTAGCAACTCGTCCCTGGGCCGGAGTGGGCACTCCACCTGTAACGGGTACCGGTTCACAGCGCCCGTGAGCAGCTTTACCGATAGCTGGAATAATGGAAAACAATAAGATGACACAGGAGAAGCGGTTTGTCGTCTCTGATTCCTCCTCAGCTATCTTTATTAACACATCACATATCATTAACTGTTAACACTGTCCATTTTAAATCAGCATCATCTTGCTGTACACACATATGTATAATGTCTCCTTAGACATGTTTCAGTGTCCATAAATCACACATATTCATCAGACATTAACTCTGTTACAAGATCTCCTTTATGTCTCTTTCTCATATCACAGGTTAACACTGGTTAGTACTGTATTTTAAATGTACCTTTAGAAAAATACCATGAGGTATTAATGGACTCCATATTAAACAGTAGTAAGTAAATAAACACAAACTTTTAAACATATTGATTAATTTATACATTTTACTCTTCTCAGTTTTAATCTACCTTTTAACTAGCACAAAGATATAAACATCAAATACATAGAGAAACTTGCCACGTAATACATGAAACAATGAGAATGAAAGTGCATCAGCTCACACAGGCTTTCAGTAGTTAGCTGCCTGCTAGCAAAATGGCCGCACTGCTGTCACTTTCACTCTCGGTGACGATCGATCTCATAAACAAAGGATAACGCATCTTACCGCTCATTAACACCATCGTTCTGAATTCGACTTTGTCTACAAACATTAACTAGCAGTTACACCCATTTTCCTTACAGTTTCAAACACAACATACCTGGAATAATGGAAAACAATAAGATGACACAGGAGAAGCGGTTTGTCGTCTCTGATTCCTCCTCAGCTATGAGGGGAATGCACGAGCGGCAGGCACACCACCATCTCACAGTGCCTCCTACTGGTGGGAGCGGAGTAACTGCATACACACTCAATATCTAACACAGTGTGTGAACCTAAAATTGACCCATATAAATACAAACAAAATATATCTGAAACACAGCATTATACACCTTATTCAAATGCTTATTTCTAATTACATCCACATGTGAACACACACTTGTGGGCTTCACACGCTCCCTGACAAAAATAAAAATGTCTCCTGACATTTACCAAATCATTTACCAACTTTTCAACTTAAAGGTTGCACCTATTATTGTTTATTACGAACAGATCTCTCTTCAAACGCACACCAGGGTGGGTGGCATGTATGGAGTTGGTGTATGTGGCATGTATGGTGTTTGGGTGTACAAAATGGGGTGTGTGCATGGTGTCCAAATGGTTGGAATGTATGGCAAAAGAGGCAGTGGTGGAGGTGTGTGAGATGCAACTATGACAGGTGAGTATGGTGCTGTGTGCGCAGAAACTGTATTTGCGCTAGTCTGTGATCGGACTGATGGTTCACCCAATGTGTTGTATGTGAGAAATTGTGTTGGTTTTGTTTCACGAGCAGACCTTCTAATCTCTGGCTGATCATGCTCAACAGGTGGGGTCTGGGATCGGCCTTCTGTACCAGACTGTCGATGCTCTTGAACTCCATTGTCTGTCTCAGGTTCAATAAGAGCACGCTGGTCTTCATCCATGTTTTGTTCAGCTCCACTTTCTGTAGGAGACAGGTTGTGCTCGGGCACCGTATGACCACTGCTGATCACAGGTTCGAGAGCAACCGAGTCTCTTACAGGGTTTTGACAAGGATCTCTCAGAGAAAAGGTAAGTTCCTCATGGTTGATGAGAGATCTTTCTTCAGTTCTTTCCGCAGGTACTCTGAGCCAGTAATGAGAGACACAGTCATCATCTGAGTCTGAGTTGTCGTTCTCATCCATTTCTTGTGCGTCTGTCTGTCTTTCTTTGTGTTTTGGTCTCTTGTCAGGGACATGTCTGGCATGGGGTGAAACAACTTCCACAGGCAAGTCATTTACTAGCAATAGGAGATTGCGGTGTAGTGTTCTGGTTTTCTTGTGGTCACCGCTCTCAGGACAGACAATGTACACTGGACTCTCAGCAAGCTGACTTTTGACGATATAGATAGTCTTCTCCCAATATGATCTTAACTTGCCTGGCCCTCCACGTTCACTGAGATTCCTTACCAGAACCCGGTCTCCAGGTTGCAACATGACTCCTTTTGTTTTCCTGTCATAGATTACTTTCCCTCTGTCACTGGACTTTTTGCTGTTCTCACTTGCAATCCGATAGGCTTCTGCCATTCTCTCAGCCCATTTTTCCGCATAACCCCTTGGCGAGTATGACTCCTTATCTCGAGTCAACCCAAACAGCAAGTCAATTGGGAGATGTGGATGACGGCCATAGAGGAGGAAAAAGGGTGAGTAGCCAGTGGATTCATGTCGAGTACAATTGTATGCGTGGATAATGTGTGGGAGGTGGTCCTTCCACCGCAGTTTCTCACTTTCTGTCAGTGTTCTCAACATCTGGAGTATGGTGCGGTTCAATCGCTCAGCTGGATTGCCCTGCGGATGGTATGGCGTTGTCCTTGAGTGACCTACTCCAGCCAGTTTCTGCAGCGTTTCGAACAGTTTGTTTTCAAATTCACGGCCTTGGTCGTGATGCAATTTGGCCGGATATCCAAATCGGGGTATGAAGTCACTGAAAATCCGCTCAGCAGCTGTTTTTCCACTCTTGTTCTTTGTGGGATAGGCCTGAGCAAATCGAGTGAAATGATCAAGCACCACCAGAATGTATTCGTAGCCTCCACAACTTGCTTCCAAATGCAAGTAATCAATACACACAAGTTCCAAAGGGAAGCTTGATGTGATGCTACCCATAGGAGCACGATCATGAGTGACAGGCTTCTTGGCTTTGACACATGGACATCTCCGAGTGACATAGTCCTCGATTTCTTTTGCCATAAACGGCCAGTAGAACCTTTCTCTAGCAAGGTGGATCACTCTTTCTGTGCCGACATGGCCCATCTCATTGTGCAGATACTTAAGGGCTAATGTTCTGTATTTGGTAGGGAGGACCAACTGTTTCCGCCCATTTGTTTGTCGGTACAGGAGGTCATTTTCCAGGTATAACCTGCTCCATTCTTGCAGCATCCTCCGAGCAGCTCCACTTAGAGTTTTGCGTGTCTCATCTGTCACTTTGGTAGTTGATGCTTTCAGCTCTATTATCTGACTTATAGCTTGATCTTCTCTCTGTGCTTTCACCAGATTATCATGGCTTATGGTTGGCAGGTTAGGGTAAGGCTTTTGGTGTAGGTCTGGGGAGGAGGTATTAAGTGCTGCAACCCAGGCTACATCTTTGCGCTCAGCTGCCTGACTACCATGCCATGTTGCACAAACAACTTCATCCGAGAGCTTCTCTGTGCAAGTCATTTCATATTTCTCCATGTCCAAAGGAAGGCGAGATAGAGTGTCTGCATCCGCGTTTGACTTTCCAGGCCTGTACTTGATGTCAAACCGGAAATCAGAGAGTTCACCCACCCACCTATGGCCGACCGCATTTAACTTTGCTGTACTCATGATGTAAGTCAATGGGTTGTTGTCAGTATAGATGGTGAAGTGTGGAGAGTAGTACAAGTAATCATGAAATTTCTCACACACAGCCCATTTCAAAGCGAGAAACTCTAGTTTCCCACTGTGCAGGTGGTAATTGCGTTCGGATGGAGTGAGGGTCCTTGAGCCATATCCAATGACTCTCAGTTTTCCATTCTGGCGTTGATATAGGACAGCTCCTAAACCCTGGTCTGATGCGTCAGTATGGAGGGTGAAAGGGAGGTTAAAGTCTGGATAGGCCAAAACAGGTGGGCTTGTCAGGAGAGTAACCAGTTGTTCAAGAGCTTGCTGATGTTCAGTGGTCCAGTTAACAAGCTCTCGGGAGGGCAACTGTGGATGTTTAGTGGTTTTGTTTTGTACTCTGGTCTGGGCTTTCCCTGACTTACTTTGAAGCAGCTCATAGATGGGTTTGGCGATTCGGGAGAAATCTTGAATGTATGAGCGGTAATAGCCCAGGAACCCAGTCAGTTTCCTTACATCTCCAACTGTTTGTGGCCTTTTGTTTGTTAGAGTTCGTACAGCTTCCAGATCACGTGGGTCAATTTTGACCCCTTCAGATGACACAAGGCGGCCCACATATCTGACTTCTTGCTTAAAAAGCTCACATTTCTCAGGCCTTAGTTTCACTCCATGATGCTGGAGAGCCTGGAGAACCTTTCGGAGTGCCTCAACATGCCCATCAAACGTTTTTGCATAGCAAAGCACATCATCGAGATATGGGATGCAGCATTCATCTCTGAGGGGACCTAGCATCTCCTCCATGCTCCGCTGGAAGGCTGCAGGGGCGTTCGAGAGTCCAAATGGGATCCGGATCCATTCATAGAGGCCCCATGGAGTGATGAAGGCGGTGAACTGCCGTGAACTCTCAGAGATAAAGCCCTGATGGTAGGCTTTGCCTTGGTCCAGGATGCTAAACCAGGCATTGCCACCAAGGGTGTCTGTCAGGTCCTGTATTCTGGGCAGTGGGTGACGGTCAGGAACAGTCTTTTTATTCAGGAGACGATAATCAATGCATAACCTCAGGCTGCCATCTTTCTTTCTCACACAGACCACCGGAGCAGCATAAGGGGATTTGGATTTGACTATCCAGCCTCTCATCAGAAGTTCTTGTATGTATTCTTTTACCTCTTTGAAAAGTGGTTTAGGGACTGACGAATAAGTCCTCTGGACAGGGATCTCATCACGGAGGGTGATTGACATTTGTAAGCTTGGTATGCACCCAATATCATTGCTGTCACGTGCAAAAGCTCCAGCCTCTTCACAAAGCATTTTGTTAACCACAGCTCGTTTCTCCTCATCAAGATGACTGAGGTCAATATTAGGTTGCCATGAGGGTGAACTGGGGCTAGCAGGAGCTGGAGTGACACTGTTGACTGTCACTGTGGGCTCAGACATGTCAGATTGCTCTGGTAAGATGACTTTTTCAACACTGTGTATACTGCCCAGAGCAGTCTTTCTCGGTAATTTGATTGCGTGTTTCGTGTTGTTCCCAACAGGTACAGCAACATATGGCTTCCTTGGATTTTGCACCTCTAACAGGCCTTCTCCAACATCCAACTCTGTCAGCTGCACATTGTTGATGTCTGGTTCAAACAGGAAGACTGAATCAGAACAATCCATGTTGGGTGGGACTTGGCACTTAACCCAGGTTACCTGTCCTGCTGGAATGACAGTGTCTTGTCTGCCAGTCCGTAGACGACCACTTTGCACAGGGGGTTTGCCAGCCTGGATGACATTTACAAGGAGCTCTGCATTCTCTGTAGATATTGACAGGGCATTACAGAGCAAAGTGGTAAGCATGGGAATTAACTTTTCAGGCTGTTCCTGCATCATCTCCTCCAGCACATTAAAACCTAGCAGTGGTCTCTCAAGTGGCAGACTACTAACAAGAAAAGGCACAGTGATTGACAAATCTGGGTTTTCATTACCCATCAAATTCACAGTAAGTGGAACCCAGCCATCAAAGGGGATGACATCACCATTAACTGCAAAAACCTGTAGTTCTTCATCATCATGGATAATCTCCCTTAGTGATTTAACTGTATTGTCAGGTAAGTATTTGTTCTTCCAGTCTCTGTCTATCATGCTTACTTGAGCTCCTGTATCTAGCAAAGCAGCGACAGCTAGGCCATTCAGGTTACAGCGAACCAGGGTTTTGCTCCCAATAAGCTTTGCCAGACGTTCACTTTTGCTGCTGGACAGGACATGGGAGGTGACACTTGATTTCTTTAGCACTCCCTGTCCTGTATTCTCTGTTACACTGTTTTGGTCTTTGATACTGACGGTTGCCAAGTTTTGCTTGATAGGCTCATTGCTATGGCGTATGGCAGGTTGGGACTGTAGGGACCCGGTCACTGTCTGTCCCCTGGCAGGGACCGGCTCCAGTTTCCCTGACGTGTTGGCTTTCTCAGGCAACCCACTGCTCTGTGACCTTCTTCACCGCAGTAGAAGCAGTGTGTACAGTCAGAGCGATGCTGCTCAACACATTTGTCACAGCCAAACGGTCTCTCTCTTTTGTCATCTGTCCTTCCTTTCTTTAGGTTACTGACGTGCTCTGGTTTCTGTGTGTGCATTGACTGTTGCATGAGTTCAACAAGACTGGTCAGCTTTTCAACCTTCTCTGTTAGTTGCTGGATAATATCTGTCTTTTGTTTCTTCCCCACGTTCTCCTCCTTGGTACTGGGATACTGAGCAGCATTAGCTTCCACCTGGGCACTGTGTACATTTGTGGGTCTTTGACGGGTGACAGGACCTAAGCTCCTCTGTCTCTCATTTTCATCACTTAGTATCCTTTTCATGCGTTTCAGGATTGCCTCATCAGTCACACCAGCGTCCGCAAGCAGTGGTTTGAGCTCTCGGCGAACATCATCGTGTTTGTGCCCAAGGCCCTGGTATACAGTGTGGAGGAAAACATCTTGAACTGTGCTTGCACTGTATTTCACATCTGTGTCAGCATGCTTTGAGGCCAATAAAATCTTTTGCTTTAGCCCCATGACTCTGTACAGAAATTGTTGAGGAGTCTCACTGTCTTTTTGTTTGGTGCACATGAGCTCCTGGAAAAGCTCCATGTTGCTTCGCTCACCCAGGTGAGAGTGGAGGAAGCCTTTAAGCTCTTCAACAGTTAACTCATCCTTATTCATTAACATGTCCTTGAAAGGTCCAGGTTTTATAGTTCTGAGGACAGCTCTCACAATTTCTGCATCACTGAACTGCTCCTTTAATCCTTCTTCAATCTGACGGCAAACATTATTGTAGCTGATGTCTGACCCCTGGTCTGCAATCTGACCCCCATGTATCTTAAACTCCCGGCGATGGAGATAAGAAAGGTCCCTTAAGGAGACCACTTTGTCAGGTGTTGTCCCAGCTACAGGTTTGGTGTGTGCAAAGTCTCTATATTGTGGGATGGACTGCGGTCTTACTGGTAAGTGAGATGTAGAATGCAGAGTGGATGTGGGTATGTTCTGCATGATCTTCTTACCAAGTTCCTCATAAGTGGTTAGCATTTTGTGTATTTCTGTCTCATGTGTGCATGTCACTGTGGTGGCTGAATGGTGATTAGCACTGTCAACTTCTCTTGCATCATTAACAATGATATCAATAGCATCACCATTAGTTTGAGTCTCTTCACCACTTACATTAGCAACTTGTGAGTTTATGTCATCACCTTTTGCATGCATTTTGACATTTTCCTCAGACACACAACCCCTCATGGTCACATCAACTACATCTCTCAAATCTAACAAATGAGCCATACCTTCATCCTCAGACTCTAGTAGAGTATTACTGCACATGAAACTGTTGATGTACTCAAAACAATCATCCTCACGCCCCGACTCAAGTTGAGATTGGTTCATCTCAGGTACTGCCCTCAGCGACTTGGCAATCTGGAACAGCTGATCTGCAGAAAGAGTGAACAGGTCTTTCTTGATGGCCCACACCAAGCGTTTCCTCTCACTGTCTGCCATGGCTGCTTCCCTATTCCTCGTCCTTGGTCACGCAGTCCGATAACCGTACTCTGTCTTTGTTGTTGATGGGCTGTTATTTTCCTGAGGCACAGTCTTGACTCTTCATCAGATGTAGAGGCAGGTAGGGTTGATTGGCCACATCAGGTCCTCGGTGTCGATATCACTGGATCAGCTTCCGTTTTGGCAGAGGAAGTGATCCCGGACGAGCCCCCAGAAAAACTGTAACGGGTACCGGTTCACAGCGCCCGTGAGCAGCTTTACCGATAGCTGGAATAATGGAAAACAATAAGATGACACAGGAGAAGCGGTTTGTCGTCTCTGATTCCTCCTCAGCTATCTTTATTAACACATCACATATCATTAACTGTTAACACTGTCCATTTTAAATCAGCATCATCTTGCTGTACACACATATGTATAATGTCTCCTTAGACATGTTTCAGTGTCCATAAATCACACATATTCATCAGACATTAACTCTGTTACAAGATCTCCTTTATGTCTCTTTCTCATATCACAGGTTAACACTGGTTAGTACTGTATTTTAAATGTACCTTTAGAAAAATACCATGAGGTATTAATGGACTCCATATTAAACAGTAGTAAGTAAATAAACACAAACTTTTAAACATATTGATTAATTTATACATTTTACTCTTCTCAGTTTTAATCTACCTTTTAACTAGCACAAAGATATAAACATCAAATACATAGAGAAACTTGCCACGTAATACATGAAACAATGAGAATGAAAGTGCATCAGCTCACACAGGCTTTCAGTAGTTAGCTGCCTGCTAGCAAAATGGCCGCACTGCTGTCACTTTCACTCTCGGTGACGATCGATCTCATAAACAAAGGATAACGCATCTTACCGCTCATTAACACCATCGTTCTGAATTCGACTTTGTCTACAAACATTAACTAGCAGTTACACCCATTTTCCTTACAGTTTCAAACACAACATACCTGGAATAATGGAAAACAATAAGATGACACAGGAGAAGCGGTTTGTCGTCTCTGATTCCTCCTCAGCTATGAGGGGAATGCACGAGCGGCAGGCACACCACCATCTCACAGTGCCTCCTACTGGTGGGAGCGGAGTAACTGCATACACACTCAATATCTAACACAGTGTGTGAACCTAAAATTGACCCATATAAATACAAACAAAATATATCTGAAACACAGCATTATACACCTTATTCAAATGCTTATTTCTAATTACATCCACATGTGAACACACACTTGTGGGCTTCACACACCCTTTTCCAACTGAGGACCATGGCCTCAGACTTAGAGGTGCTAATTCTCATGCCAGCTGCTTCACACTTGGCTGCAAACCGTTCCACTGGGAGCTGGAGGCCACAACCTGATGAAGCCAACAGGACCGCATCATCCGCAAAATGCAGAGATTCTGAGGCCACCATGGTGAAAGCCTTCTGCCACTTGGCTACGCCTAGAAATCCTGTCCATAAAAATTATGAACAGAATCTGTGACAAAGGTGACATGACAAAGTCCAACACCCACAAGAAACTAGTCTTACTTATTGCCGGCAATACAGACCAAGCTCCTGCTGCAGTTCTACTGGGACTGAATGGAATCGTAATTAAAGATGGGGACCACCACCCTGGTCTTCCAATCCAGTGGCACTGCCCCAGATCTCCATGCGATGTTGCAGAGGCATGTCAACCCAAACAGCCCTACAACATCCAGAGCCTCCAAGAACTCAGGGTGAATATCTGCCACCCCAGGGGCCCTCCCACCAAGGAGTTGTTTAACCACCTCAGTGACCTCACCGCACACACAATGCACCTGACCCCTATAATGCCTCCTGAGGGTGGTGGGCCTACAGGAGGGCAGGCCCATCTCTCCTGGCCAGGCACCACGGGCTAATGCCCGGTCACCGGACACTCTCCCTCGAGCTCTCTCCCCAGGCCTGGCTCCAGGGTGGGGCCCTGGTAACCCTGGTCCTGGTAGGAAAAATAGTTCCCTTATTGTGTTTTTCATAGGGGTCTTTCCAATTGCTCTTTGTATGGCCCCTCACCCAGGACCAATTTGCCATGGGAGACCCTACCAGGGGAACAAGTCCCTGGACAACGTAGCTCCTGGGATCACTGGGACACATAAGCCCCTCCACCACGATAAGGTGGCTATTTACGGAGGGACTAAGAATATGCTATATGAATCTGTTTAATCCTCAGGAGTAAATGTAATTTGCATACAATAATGTAAATATATGAATGAAGGGACTAGCGTTTATATAACACAGGGATCCTCAAATCCAGGCCTCGAGGGCCGGTGTCCTGCAGGTTTTCGATGTGTCCCTGATCCAACACACCTGAATCAAATGACTGAATTACCTCCTCAGTATGCAGTCAAGTTCTCCAGAGTCCTGCTAATTACTTCTATATGTGATTCAGGTGTGTTGGATCAGGAACACATCTAAAACCTGCAGGACACTGGCCCTTGAGACCTGGAGTTGCCCACCCCTCATTCTCATTCTACTGATCACTCAAAGCACAGGACCCAGCTTGTTTCCAGTCTACCTCCCCATCACTAGTCTAAACAAGATTTTTACCTTATTCATCATTCTAATCTTGCATTAAAAGTGACCAAAATGATGTAGGCGTGCACTAAAGAGGAGGACAACTTAACATACACTAATCTTTTACTGATCTTGTGCCTTTGCCATAGAAACAAGTGAAGGATATACCAATACTGTTATCTGCTGAATATCCACTTGGATGTTTCAGATATACATTGCATATTATAATATTGGGTGTTTTGTTCATGTACTGTATTTTAATGTTTTATTTTAATGATTTATTTTTAATCATAGCTCTGGCCACATAATACAACATCAGTGTTTCCAGTGGCCTTGAGATGTCATGTGATACTGTGTATTTAATAGTATTTTTGAATATTAGTTTCTTGATTAATCTGCCTGTTTCAACTATATGTGTGAATGAGAAGGAGGCGGGTGTAACTGTGAAGCTGCAAGGAGCACCGGTAGTAAAAGTGGATGAGTTTAAATATCTGGTGTCAACCATCCAAAGCAACAGACAATACCCAAGGGTAGTGATGAAGAGAGTGCAGGCATGGTGAAATGGTGGAGAAGCATCAGGGATGATTTGTGACTGAAGGATAGCAGCAAGAGTGAAAGGGAAGGTTTACAAGATGGTAGTGAGACCATCTATGACATATGGCTTGGAGATGGTTGGAAGCTAAAGGTTGAGTTGCATTTGAGTTGAAGGTATTAAGATGGACAAGAGAGAGTGCTTGGGATGGTGTGAGTTGGAGGCAGATGATCTGCTGTGGTTACCCTTAAAGGGAACAGCCAAAAGAAGATGAAGAAGACATTAATATATTTTAATATACTTTATAAATATAGAATAATATATAAAATATAATGTTATTAGATATATAATCTTATTTATTTGTTAAAGACATTAAGATTTTTGCTGGCAGTAGGATGTACAGGATTAGAAATGAGCATTTCAGAGGGACAGCTGAGGTCAAGCGCTTTGGAGACAAAGTTAGACAGGGAAGGTTCAGATGGTTTGGACATGTGCAAAGAAGAGACAGTGAATATACTGGACAAAAGATGGTAAATGGACTGGTTATAGCCCTTTTCTACTCTACCTGGGCACTCAAAGTGCTCAATACAACATGTCTCATACATGCTGAATATGGAACTGCCAGGCAGGAGGAGAAGAGGAAGACCACAGAGAAAGTTCATAGATGTAGTGAAGGAGGATGCAGAAGATTGGTTGAGATGGAGACAGATGATCCACTGTGGCAACCCCTAAAGTGAGATGCCAATAGAAGTAGAAAACTTCTATTGGCAGACAACCCAGAAGCTGGTTGTCTGTCTCCCAGATTTGGGAGATACCCCTCTCTTTTAAGATTAGGCTTAAAGCTTTATTTTTGAATCAAGCTTATAGTTAGGGCTGGATCAGGTGACGCCGAACCACCCCTTAGTTATGCTGCTATAGACCTAGGCTGCTGGAGGGTTCCCATAATGCACAGTTTCTTTTTACTCACCTTTTTTTACTCTTGTTTATACTTCACTCTGTCTCTAATCCACAGTGTGTCTTTTGTCCTGTCTCTCTCCCCTCAGCCCCCTCACAGCAGATGACCCCCCCTCCCTGAGCCTGGTTCTGCTGGAGGTTTCTTCCTGTTAAAGGGAGTTTTTCCTTCCCACTGTCACCAAGTGCTGCTTATAGGGGGTCGTTTTGACTGTTGGGTTTTCTCTGTATTATTGTAGGGTCTTTACCCACAATACAAAGCCCCTTGAGGTGACTGTTTGTTGTGATTTAGTGCTATACAAATAAAATTGAATTGAATTATACAGTGCTCTTTTTTTGTTTGTGTGTTTGTTTTAATCAGAGTATAGCATCAAGTCAATTAAACTTCTGGAATATTGATCTGGTCAGTAGTAGCAGAGGGGATTGTTAATTTGCTTCAGCTGCTTTGATGTTAATGAAATTAACAACAGGTGGACTAGAGGGGAAACAATAAGACAATCCACAAAGCAGGAATGGTTTTACAGGTGGAGGACACAGACATTTTTTCTCTCCTGATCTTGTTTTTTTTTGACTATTTTTTTGCTACTTTTGCATTTGGCTATAGTCAGTGTCACCACTGAGGCCATACCTGGACCCTACAGAGGCTGCACAGGTAGTCCATCTCCTCCAGGATGGCGCATCAATACGTGCCATTGCCACATGGTTTGCTGTGTATCCCAGCACAATCTCACAGCATGGAGGAGATTCCAGAAGATAGGCAGTTACTCTACGAGAGCCGGGCAGCGCTGTAGTAGTCCTTAATCCATCAGCAGGACCAGTATCTGCTCATTGTGCAAAGAGGAAAAGAATAAGCACTGCCAGAGCCCTACAAAATGACCTTCAACAGGCCACTGGTGTGAATGTCTCTGACCAAACAATCAGAAACAGACTTCATGAAGTGGCCTGAGGGCCCGGCGGCCTCTAGTGGACCCTGTGCTCACTGCCTGGCATGGTGAAGCCCAATTGGTATTTGCTATAGAATACTAAGACTGCTTTTCAAAGATGAGAGCAGGTTCACCTTGAGCACATGTAACAGACATTAAAGGGTCTTGAGAAGCCGTGGAGAATGTTGCCTGTAATATCGTTCAGCATGACCAGTTTGGTGGGAGGTCACTGTTGGTCTGGGGAAGCATATCCATGGAGGGATGCACAGACAACAGGCTAGTGAATGGCACCCTGACTTCCATTAGCTATTGTGAATAAATCCTTGGACCCACTGTTAGACCCCATGTCGGCGTCCTGGGTCACTACTGGTGCACAACAATGCCCAGCCTCATGTGGTGAGAGTTTACAGGTGGTCCTGGAGAATAAACGAATTGATACTATTGATTGCCCCCCATGCTTTCTGACCAAAATCCAATACTCTGGGACATTGTGTTTTGGTCCATGAGGTGCAGCCTGGTCAAAGGATGCACCTCAGACTTTTCAGAAGCTCAGTGGTTCAGATCTGGCAGGAGATCACCAAGACACCATCTGTCATCTCATTAGGAGCTTGTCAGAATGTTCAGGCGTGCATACAAGCATGTGGGGGCCACACGAATTACTGAGTACCATTTTCAGTTGCTGCAATGAAATTTCAGCAAAATGGATTAGTTTGCTGCATCATTTTTTTTATTCGCTTAGATTTTTGGGGTATCTTTAAATTCAGCCCTCTGTAAGTTCATCATCTTCATTTCCATCAAATGATGTTGCATCCTTTCTTTTCTAACACATTATTCAGTCTATATCAATATAAATATCCAGCATGATTTTTTCCCATTGAGATTTGATGTTTTCAAAGTGTTCAAATAACTCAGTTGATATTTTACAACTTTCTATTTTGAGGGCTTTTGTGTTTCCTTCTTTTCTTTTGAAACCACTTCCAACGGCCCAAATACTTACTACATCATCACATGAATGGAACAACCCTGAAAACGCTGTTTAAAATATGTTTTCTATGCATGTCTCCAACCTCTGTTGTCAGAGACATTACTGCATCTATATGCTACTTAGAGTAGAAAATACTTTTACAGATATGAACAAGAAATATTGGCAAGAATGTCTCAAAAGATCAAATGAATCTTTTGCTTTCATAGAGTAACGAACAAGAGACATAAATGGAGCTGGCAGCTATTGGAAACAAACTGCTTATCAAACTGTTTGTGGTCCAATAGAATATGATATTGCACGGTCAAAGGTCAAATTTGGTGACATCTTTGAAGCTCAGCCAGGCTTACACCTGACAGACACATCAGTGGTTGCAGATATAGTGACTTCCCCTTTTCATTGTTCTTATCCTCATCCTGGTTATGATTTATTTGCACAGTTTGCGCTTTTCTGCTCCACTAGTTGAGACAAACCCAAATGCAGTTCTGCGATACTCAATATATTTGTATTGTGGAAGTGGACATTCAGTTGTCACAAAACAGCTAAATGTGGAAGTTTTGAGTTTGGGTACATTGGAAATCATACACTGTCTGCAGGTGTGTAGACATGGTGTCTATCAAGGCCTGTTTGCACTGGACAGAAGTCCAAGATCTGGTTTCAGTGAGAAAGGTGGTATCTGCATTCATTCTTGGGCCAATGCAGATCAGTACCCCTGACTACTACCATTGCAGTAGTCATAAGTATTGATTGTCTTCAGCTTTAATTACCAGTGAACAGGGAAACATGACACACTTTTCACACCAATTCTGACACAATGTCGGGAAATCACTAACTTCTGCGACCATTTGTTATGTCAGCCATGAATTTCATCCTCCCTCTTTCAAGCAACCCTCAAACTTCTGTCAGTCAGCAGTTTGAAGTGAAATATATGGATTAACCCTTGTAACATGGTCACAACCTCCATACTTCTTTCTGTTCTTCACTACCACTCTGTCATTGAATGTCAAAAAATAATCTCATATCTTTTCCAAACCTCCTTTTCCTTGACCTTAGTGTAAGAAATTAAGAGATTTCTTAACAGTTGGAATTCAGTTGCCATAGTCAGCTATACAGCCAGTGAACTGTCGAATCAAAAGCCCATCAGCTGTAACGCCAAGATGAGCCTGCTATTTAGGGCAATTTCAAAATCCCAGTCTGGCCTGTTCGTGTTGCTCTGAATCAAGAGATTTACACTTTGTTTTCTTCTATTTTCAAAACGTCTGAATCTCAATCATTTGCTTCCCGTGACTGTGTGAATTTTTTTCACTTTGTTGCTGTTATTGAGGGAGAATGAATGTCAGTGAATGAAAAACACATCCAGCTATTCTGAGCCTGTATTTTAAATATCCTTGAGAAAATCTCAGCACTTAGCATTTACTTTTTAACTATCCACTGCTGCAGACTGCTGTCATTGAATCAGAAAATGTAAACCATCTCCAGACCCTTTTCACTTGAATAATTTTTTTTTAATCATTTATTATCATTGCAGCCAAATTGGGGTTGTACTAAGGATTAATAGTTGGCTCCTGAATATATGTCAATTTTGACGTCAAACCATATTTCACAGAACAAAAAGTAGTCATTTCTAAATGAAATGGCAACCTTCCTTCCATTGCTCTCTATTTAAATCCATGTACTCACCGAAACCAAAAAGTTCTTCAAATTAAGAGCTTTCAAAAAATGGAAAACCTTTTGTTTACAACCTGTAAAGAGGGCAGCTGGTTTAACGTGGCAATAAAAGCAAACAAAGTATTTTAGCTACGTTCTGTCAAGGGCCAAATTGGTCGGTAGTTAAAAGACTCAAATGCAGGACCCAAAGTAAGACCACAAAGGATGAAAGTTTAAACACGTTTATTTAACACCAGGAGAATTAGAATTAGAAAGAGGAGAATCTGAAGCAGCAAGGGAACTGGGGGGACTGGGGGAACTGGGGGGACTGCACGGGTCTTGGGAAGGCAATCTGAGAGAGGAGAGATGAGAGATAGTTCAGGTGAGAATTTTCAAAGGGGATCACAGAGAAGCTTCACAGAGGAGGAGGAGGCTGTTGATCTTGAGTGCTTACTTGTTTGCTCCGGGAATTGTCCAGAGAAGTGGAGGGAATGATGGTCCACAGGTTTGTTTTTACCAAGGAAAGAGTTAATGTTGGGACCTGCTGGTGAGTTGAAGTGGAAAATGGAGAAGCCATTGGTGGGTGAGCAGGTAGGAGAGTGGGTGAGGTAAGTTTCCGGTTTATTCTAGAGAGGTGATGACCAGCTCTGTATGGAATCGGGGTGTCTGAAGATAGAGAGTCCACTCCTGCAGCCAGTGAGGGAATACTGAGAACACAGGAAAAAGAGAGATAAGCACACACTGGGAAAAATTAAGTACAAGGAACTACTAAACTGAGCCTGTTACTGCATTAAGGAGGCAGATAATCTGGCAGAGACTGGGTGACAGAGGTGTCCAGGTGTTCAGCTGCTAGAATATCCTTCATATCACTTCCATTTTGACACACTGTCAGACTCAAAGCTGTCATTGTTGCTGTAGTCCAATCATCCTTCTGCCCACCTTCTTCTAGCCAATCAGCCTCCACTCTGCGTACTTTAAGTTTCACTACTTACATGTCATTCTCCCTTGCAGACTCATTCGTGCACCTCACCTCCTCCCCATCTCCACCTTATCCAAGTCACTCAGTGTTCCATCCAAGCCTCCATTTTCATCTTCACCAGCATCTAAAATCTGGGGGTCCTGCCCTAATTCCTATCACTGCTGGGATTCTGTTCTGCTATGATGGGCCATCGGAGTCTGATTGCCAAATAGCTTAATTGAATTCTGTATATCAAAAAATCATTTTCAGTTCCTTGTAATGATCTCTCCTTAGTGAACTAAGTTTAACCTGATTTTAGTCTTGATGTTATGTATGATTTAGATTACTTTTTGACTAATCCACAGAAAAATACTGAGTAGGTAAATATGAATTGTGAATTGTTGAAATTAGGTCAGTTCAAGTTGTTGAATTGTCATTGTGTTTTTTTTTTTATACAATACAAACTCTTCCCTGAAGACTAGATATAAACAATCACAGAGCTGATCAATTTACTGCTGCTTACTGTTTAATGTTGCACAGTGATAATGTAGAGACTATCATCAGGTTTTTGTTTATTTGTTTCCCAGGCAGTTGTTATTCCCATGGCATTAAAACCATTACTGGAAAAATACGAATAAAGCTTCCTTTGACATCATTGCCCTAACCACCTTTCACAGCAATCAGTCCTGTTTGAAACAGTCAAAAAATCAATCAGGATTTATGGTCCAATGTTTGTGCCCATTTGTGTTGTTGTAATTGCGGTAGTTCAGCTAACACAGTTACAAAGACATAACTGTACATATGTGTAAGTCAAATGATGATTGGTTGGAAAATTAGCTTAAACAGGTAAGAGAGTGACTGTGGAATTCACCCCAAACAGAAAAGAGAACCAAAAGAAATGTCAGAGGGAATGAGAGAGTGCAGCTCAGAGGCACTTAGCATTCAATTCTGTTTTATTTATATAGTATATCAGTGCACCTCTGAGACCTTAAGGAGTTAGGAAGGGTAGCATGTGTGTTAAGCCAGGAGACAGCAGTTTGTGACCTCTTTGGGTTGCCCTTACTTTGATGCAGAGCAAGATGAAAATAATTTCAGTTCTCATTTAACCAGTGGCAAAAAGAACCAAACAATTCTGTCCCAGGAGGAGGAATACCTTACATCTGTGAATAGTTTACATCTGTAAGCTATTACCAAAAAAAATGTCCATGTTGCAATTAAAGCAAATAATCTTGCATGTTATTTTTACTGTAAATTTCATTGTACACTAATATGTTCATCAGGCTTGTCTCAGAAAGTGGACTGCCTCCATTAGTCTTACAAACATGCACAGTAGCAGTATTTTCTCCCCAGGTATTTACATCAGCAATCTGATGATTTTAAAATAAACCCTCTGCTAAGTAAGACGTCCCCTGGTCCTTGTCTTATGTAATAAGTTATTATTTGGCTCAGGTTTAAGTTTAAAAAATCTTTAAATGTTCAAAGGACCTGGTTAGTGTAGAATGCCCCCTCTCTTGTTAGCCTTTAATTACAGACTACAGAATTAAAGCCCTCAGGGTTGGAAAAAAAGTGTTCTGATGCAAACTTCTCTGATGACATTACTGTTCTTTATCCTTTATTCTTTTTTTAGACAGACCGAGAGCGTCAATATGAGCTCCCCCAGGCACAACGACCCCCAAAACCAACAAAGGAGTCCTACCTGATTGAACAGGTTTTTTCACCACACCCCTTCACCCCTTCCATCAAGGCCCATGTGAAAGGCAGCCCCCTGTACACCGACCTAAGGCTCACCAGCCTGTCAGATGGGAAGCATGGTCAGCCATCCTGGACCATTGAGGAATGCAAACGCAATTCAGGAGAGAAGGGAAGGCAGCTCACTGCTCTTGACCTACAGGTACAGTCCTGGGCTCTGCAAATTTCATCAAGATCACAGGGAGCTAGTGAAGTAAGCTTAACTGCACCCCTAAATTAGATAATTAATATACGCATGACTCTAATAATGCATTCTTCTCTTAATGGGTCTTTTTCTGAGACTTCAGTAAAACTCTGAGGCCACAGAGATGTAATGAAAGCCTTCTGCAGTGGAGCTGGGTTGCTTTTCAGTAAAATGCTCTTGATTTTTTTAAATTCTTGATCATCTCAGCATAGTGCTTTCCTCTCAGTTTGCTTACTTGTGGTCCCTAGAGTTTCTAAAAGTGGAATGGGAGACAGAGCCTTCGACTATCAGGCCCGTCTCCTGCGAACCAGCTCCCAGTTTGGATTTGAAAGACAGACGTTGCCTCTAATTTTAAGATTAGGTTTAAAACTTTCCTTCTTGATAAACTTTATATTTAGGGTTAGAGCAAATTACTTTGAACCATCTCAGTCATGCTGCTATAAGCTTAGGCTGCTGGGAGACTTTCTATGATTCACTGAGCATTTCTTCTACACTCACCTCTTTTCACTCATTAAATTCTGTCTTCTGTCTCCTGTGGTTTGGATTTTACACCCTTGCCTTTCTCTGCCCTCCTTTTTCCTTTTCTCTTTCTCCTCCACCCCATCCAGTCATGGCAGATGGCTGCCTTTCTCTCAGCCTGGTTCTGCCAGAGATCTCTTCCTGTTCAAAGGGAGTCTTTCCTCCCCACTGTTACCAAGTGCTGTTCATAGGGGATCATCTGATTGTTGGGGTTTTCTCTCCAAAAGTTAATCACTTCTAACTTGGTCCAATCTCCATGTATGGTGAAATTTACTGTTGAATCACTTTTTTGTTGTTGTTGTTGTTTTGTTAACAGCAACACACAAAAGTTTTGTCCCAAAGGAAGCAAGAACCCTGCCCATAACAGAATATTCAGCACCGAGGACACTACCCAGCAGCCCCAAAGAGTTAGACAAATAAATCAAATAAGTCCATACAATTTGGGACCTGTTTTTTTTTTTTTTTTGGTGGGGGGGGTGCACTACCAAGAACAATCTTATTCTTTGTTATTTTCTGATTTTTGAATTCTGCTTTTCTTGTCTGTGTGGTGAAAGAGCAGCTCATCTACTAATCAGAAGGTTGGTGGTTCCATTCCTGGCTGTGGTATGACAAAGTATCCTTGGGCAAGATACTGAACCCCAAGTTGCTCTCCGATGCAACCGTTGGCGTATGAATATTAGATAGAAAGCACTTTGATATAGAAATCAGTGCTTGTATGAATGTGTGAAAGCAAACCTGTTGTGTAAAGGGCTTTGAGTGCTCAGCTAGAGTAGAAAAGCGCTATATAAGAACTACTCCATTTACCACAGAGAAGTGCACATGTGGGAGGTGATGTGCAAAAAGACAGGAGGTTCATTCAAATGAGGCAGCACAAAGTGGAAGAACCACATCTTTTTGTAGTAGAAGAGTTGGAGGCAAATTCACAACAATGATTCTCAAAAAATAATTTAATTCTTCATTCTATAGAACTTATTTTAAGTTCTATATATAAAACACCGTTTAATACAGGGAACGTCTGAATCAGTCTGAATTTTTCTCCAACTTAATTTGAGATAACCATGTAGGATCTGTTATTCACAGCTGCAGCATGATTTTGATATATCAGGTCGCTATCAGCTAGTGTGACAATTTACCATCAGCCAGGTCACAGTCTGCAGGCTCACCTTGCTTTGTTATCACATGAAGAAACAGGAATGCCTGAGCCATTTAAGCAGGTTTCACATGCCGACCTACAGTCAGGTTCGATGGCATGACCAAAATGATTGAGACTGTGATCAGTTTGTGATCTGCTTGCCTTTGAAAGAGTTGCTTTGAAGAAGGGAAGGTCAGTGACCATTCAAAATCAGTGACCAGCTTCAAAACAACTTTGCCTCAAGATGGCAATAAAATGACAGTTAGGCAGAGTCAGTCTGCTCTGAGCATGGGTCAGTCTGTTTGTTATAACACAGTGATTGCTGTCTACATTCAGAAGTGTAGACAGCAACACCTCTGATGTAGATGGCACTGGCAAGTCTACCCACTGGCCACTCAGCCTGAAGGGGGCGGGGGCGGCCCTGAGGGGCTCTGACTGGTTACTTGGTGTCAGGGTTGTTTTGGACTGCTGTGAACACTGACCCTGATGAACAAACACTTTAAAGATCAGTCTTGCCTCTGTCAGCTACAGACAGGGATGGATTTACTAAATGGGGCAAACTTACATTTTAAAAATTTAAAAGCAAAGAAAGATACAGCCGGATCACTTCAAAAATGACAAGCTCAAGAATGAGGGAGCAGGTAATCCATCCATGTTTCTCCCTGAAAACAGTGTGGCAGTTGTGACAGCCCTGTCCTTGTTAGTATTGGTTGTTGGGCCTGTTTTGCTTCCTCCTTCTCCACATTAACAGCTCCTTTCATCTAATAATTACTTCACCTGTTTGGAAGCCTATATAAGCTGGCTTCCTCCCAAGATGGCTCTCTCTCCTGCTACATAGCTAGTGCCTTTCAGGCACCCAGCTTAGGTCTTCTTTTTACTTTGGTTTGACTGTGCTGTAGTTATTTTTAAGATAAATCGGATGTTGGTTATAGGTTAGCATTTATTTATTTATTTTTTGTTCTCCTTTGTGTTAGTTTATGATTATTAAGTGGGCCTGGTGAAAACTGCTGCTGTGTGGATCTCCCTTCTTCTTTATGTCCTTTATGTTATGTCCAGGCATAACAAATGACTAATGTGCATTTAGTCAGTTCTGAGCTATACATGTAGGGGTGTGTGCTCTCTAATCCATTGTGTGTACTGCATTCCTCACATTTCATTGTTTTCTTGGCTTTAAAAAAAAAAATTAACTTCTTGTTGTGTAATGCTAGTTGACTAGGGATACTGCCCATAGTATTGCATTGGTCTGAGTTTTATTTACTTTATCTAAGTTTACAAAAAGCTGATTTGGTTGATTTGACAGTACAATTGGGCTGGTCAGAAACTGAGAATATCCCAATTAAGGCTGATCTGAGTATTGCTGAAGGACTGGCAGTATCAAGTATCCTTTTGGAGGTGACCCAGGCTCCAGTGACATCAGGTTCAGAACTGTTAAAGGGGTCATTATCATTTGATCAGTACATGCATTTAGAGAAGGAAAAGGCAAAAACTGAGAAGGTGCAATTGCCGTTTGATCAGGAGAGTGAAAGGGTGAGGGCTGAAGCATTGGAGAAAAGGTAAAAGTGTAACAGTTAAGACTGGAACTGCTAAAGGAGGTAAAGGCAGACGATTCATTAATTGTTGGCAACAGGACTCAATGCAGTGGTTTCAGTACTGACTTAGGGGAGGTTTGAGTATTTTGCCTCAGTTTGAAATGGACCCAGATGTTTTTCACACTATTTGAGCATGTTGCAGAAGCTAGAGGGTGGCCTGATCATCATAAAACCCCGATGTGTATTTGCAGCAAAGGCCCAGAGAACATTTTCTGCACTTATCTCTGACAATAGTATTAATTATGTTAAAGTTAAGGAGGCAGTTTTGATAATCATGAGTTATACAGGCAGAAACCGGAAAACAGAAGGGGGAGAGACAGAGTTGTGTTGAGTTTGCCCAGGATGTTTGGTATCACTTTACATGTATTGTATGGTTTTTACCTTATAATATAAAGTGGCTCGCGGTGACTGTTGTGATTTGGTGCTGTATAGATAAACTTGAATTTAATTGATGTACTGCTTCTGAGGTAGAGGAATGTGATGTGTAACCTGATTGTCTTAGAGCAGTTTAAGAATACCCTGCCTGTTCATCTTGCTTCTAAGATTAAGAGGATGAAAACTGCTTCTGTAGCAGCCGTTATGGCTGAAGAATGTAAATGGACTAGTTCTTATATAGCGCTTTTCTACTCAGAGCACTCAAAGTGCTTATACTTCCATCAGTAGCTAAGTGCTTCCTGTCTGCCATTCACACTCTGACAGCTGTGTCGGAAAGCGACTTGGGGTTCAGATGTGGAGATTCATCATATGTCAGACATCAGAACTTTCAAAATGTTGATTTCAGTCACTTTAAACCCATTTAGTTCAGTTTTGAAGTCTTCAAATTATTTCAGCTTCTTCTTCACTCAAACATTTCCATCATCTCCAGGATCAGACATTTTTCCATCAGTGAGCTTTTCCAACATGACCAATGATCAATCATTGATCATTGATCAGTGTGTTCTGTGTCAGCAGCTTCATCCAGATCAGTGTGATGTAACAGTGATGCTACAGTAACTACAGTAAATGTTTCAGAGGAACTGACTGACAGTCTGACAGCTGCAGCTGCCTCATTATAAATCCGTGACATCATCGCTGTCTCCGTCCTTACAGCCTGTTGACGAGTGAATGACTGTAAAAGCTTCATGTTACGTACAAAAATAACAAACTAACTTCTAACTGGGATTTCAGAGCTTGTAGAAACACAAACGTCTGCAGATGAATTCGCTCCTCTGACGCTCTGACAGCCACTTTATGAAGGAGGAAATGAATGGGAGGGTCAGGTGGTTCAGGTGCAGCAGGAGCACAGCTCCACTTCAGCCAGAGATCAGAATGGGTGGACTCTTCCAGCTTCCAGCATCCAGCTTCTCTCCTCCACTACAGCCTGCGCCTCACTTGGAGAGGAGGGGCTCTCGGCAAAGGAGTAGAGGGAAAACCCAAGAGACCTGCAGCTTAACGCCTTTTGAATCTGTCGCCTGGTGCCTGGGATATTATGGCCTCTTTCCACCACACCCCTCCGCCTCGATGCTGCCTTCTGGATCGTCCACTGCCTCAGCTGCTCTGGTTTCTTCGGCTTCCCCAGGGAAGTGTTGCCTGTGCCAACAGCGCTCTGCACAACAGAGATTGCTTTTCCACCCGCGTGTGCCAGCACTGGGTCATCAGAAAGTGGTTCAGTGAGAAAGACTGTTTTCTTTGCTTAACCCTGTGGGGTCGAAGGATGCATCAATACATCCAAATGACATTGCCGATTTAAGATGAAGTAGCAGCAGGATGCTGAAAGTGGAAAGTGTGGACTTCAAACTACATACCAGTTTTTAAATTGTGTTGATAAGCCAGGTAAAACCAGAGCTGATCAATAATTTAGGCCATGATTCTCCCTGTATATTGTCCTCTTCTTCGATGCACGGTTTGTGCAGGAAGAAACAGCAAAAACGGGATCTTTGCTATCAGGAAGTGCTTGCGAATTAAAAAACCTGAGCCACTGACAGGGAGGTGTTACCTTCAGTGCACGCCTCACCTGGTGTTCCTGCAGGGTGAGAGTGGCATGACTGGTGGTTTGGTTGATCGCCTCTGTAGTGGTATGTCTGGGTGACTTGAAGCGGGTGAAGAGGGAGTTTAGTTGTTCTGCTAGTGAGGCATCAGTATTGACTGCAGCTGGCAAGTTGCCTTTGTAGTTTGTCAGGTGTGGGATCTCTTGCCACACTCGCTGTGAGTCGTTGGCTTCCAGGTGGGATTCCACTTGCACTATACAGTTCTGTGTCACCTGACTTGAACGCAGAGTCCCTGGCCCCCAGAGGTGAAAGCACCTCTGAGGTCATCCAAGGTTTTTGGTTGGGATAAAGCTGGATTCTTTTGTCAACAGTGACAGTCTGTACAGTGCTTGATGTAGGCCAAGACTGCCTATGTGCACCCCTGAAGCTCCATATGATCAAAAATGGCCCTTTCTGTTTGCTGCCTGCTTGTCTCTTCTTAACATTTACATGTACTTTAATGGATTATACAGCAGTGTGGAATAAGTGTTATTACAGTAGAAGTAAGTTTAAGGATATAATTCCTCCATTATCATTCTGTTCAATGCCATGTGCCAACACAGTGCACAGCGGCTACCTAAACTCTGCTCCCAGAGAGACAGACTATCTCATCAATAGTTTCACATCTTCACTTCATGACTCTGGATACTGTGGCTACTCTGAAAAGGAGAGCCTCAAATCAGACTCAGAAGTGCCTGACTCTGTGGTATAACTCACAGAGGAATCACTAGTTAAGTTAACCCCATGCGTGTCTGTGGGAGGAAGAGAGGGAGGGAGAGAAAAGAAGCAAACATGGGGAGAAAATATCAGAAAAGTCAGTGCATAACAATTACTTTGCACAGATCATTCTATTATTATCAGTTTATCACAGTGTTATCAAAATATTATAATAGTATTAATCAGAATCAGAATCAGAATCAGAATCAGAATCTTTATTGTCATTGTACACAGAAGTTGCACAACGAAATTTAAAATGCGTTCCTTTCTAGGTGCCTCAGACAATAAATAATAAAATAATAAAAATATGAGTGATAAAAATGATTACTAAAATACAGTGCACAATAGTAAATTAAGATGAATCTAGCCCCAATACACACACCAACGCACGCACACAGTCAGCACTACCACCCCACATCACTGTCCAAACCACACAGAGTTCAGTTCAATGATAGCCCTGGCATAAAAGCTGTTCCTCAGTCTGTTTGTTCTGGCCTTCATTGTCCTGAAACGTCTGCCTGATGGCAGTAGCTGAAACAAGGAGTGTCCAGGGTGTGAGGGGTCCTGGAGGATGTTCTGTGCCCTCCTCTGGCAGCGGGCATTGAACAGTTCCTGGAGGGAGGGCAGGGGACAGCCTATGATCTTTTGAGCCGTGTTGATGATTCGCTGGAGTGTTTTCCTGTCTGCTGCTGTGCAGCTGTTGAACCACACGCACAGACAGTAGGTCAGGATGCTCTCTACACAGCAACGGTAGAAGGACACCAGCAGATTCTGGGTCAGATAGTTGCTCCTAAGAACCCTCAGGAAATGCAGTCTCTGTTGGGCCTTCCTGACAATGCTGGTCGTATTGATACTCCAGGTCAAATCATCCTGCAGATGTACTCCCAGGAACCTAAAATCTGAAACCAGCTCCACTTCATCCCCCTCGATGAACAGAGGTTGAATGACATGTGTTGTCCTCCTAAAGTCTACTACCATCTCCTTTGTCTTAGTGGTGTTCAGGATCAAGTTATTCTCACTGCACCACCTTGACAGCCGCTGCACCTCGTCCCGGTATGCTGACTCATCCCCGCCTGATATGAGCCCCACCACAGTGGTGTCATCCGCAAACTTAATGATGCAGTTACTGGCATGTATGGAGGTGCAGTCATGTGTGTAGAGGGTGAAGAGTAGGGGACTCAGCACACAGCCCTGTGGAGAGCCGGTGCTGAGGCTGATGGCTGAAGAGAGGTGGGGACCTACTCTTACCCTCTGGGAACGGTCTGTCAGGAAGTCCTTGATCCAAAGACAGGTGGAGCGTGGTATCCCCAGATCTGACAGTTTAGTCACCAGTCTGCCAGGAAGGATGGTGTTAAACGCCGAGCTGAAGTCCACAAAGAGCAGCCGAGCGTAGTTCCCCCCCTGCTCCAGGTGAGAGAAGGCAGAGTGGAGGGCCGTGGCAATGGCGTCCTCTGTGGACCGGTTGGCTCTGTAGGCAAACTGGTGGGGGTCTAGTCTGGGAGAGAGACTGGAGATGACGTGAGCCCGGACAAGCTTTTCAAAGCACTTCATAACAATTGGTGTTAGTGCTACTGGCCTGTAGTCATTCAAACCTCTGATAGTGTTCTTCTTGGGGATGGGGACGATAATGGAGGACTTCAGGCAGGAAGGGACAGCAGCCTGGCTCAGGGACTGGTTAAAAATGCTGGTAAAAATACCAGCCAGCTGAGCCGCACAGACCTTCAGTATCCGTCCAGAGACACCATCGGGCCCCACAGCTTTCCTGGGGTTCACAGTTTCCAGCATACGCCTCACCTCTTGCTCTTGCAGCCTGAGGATGCTGCTGCTGCCTGCTGAGGGATGTTGGATGGCTGTCTCTGATTGCTGTACCTCAAAGCGTGCAAAGAAGCTGTTCAGCTCCTCTGCCAGATTGATGTTACGCTGATCAACTAACAGGCTGGGTTTGTAGTTCAAAATATGCCGAACCCCTTGCCACACCTGCCTGAAGTCGTGGCTCTGGAAACAGTCCTCAATCCTCCTCTTATACACAGCCTTGGCCTCCCTGATGCCCCTCTTCAGGTTGGCTCTGGCAGCGCTGTAAAGCGCCCCATCACCAGCTCTGAAGGCGATGTTCCTTTCTCTGAGTAAGCTCTGCACCTTTCCATTCATCCATGGCTTTCTATTTGGAAAAACCCGGATATTCTTCTCCACAGTTACAGTGTCGGTGCAGAACTTGATGTAGTCCAGAACAGCCGAGGTATACTGCTCCAGGTCCTGGTGCTTGAATACGTCCCAGTCAGTTGTTTCAAAGCAGTCCTGCAGCTGTTGAGAGGCACCTTCAGGCCAGGTCTGAACAGTCTTAGATGTAGAAAGAGCAGTTTTGCTGAGGGGGGTGAATGAACCTAAAGTATACACCTCAGCCAGCCATTATTCAGTCATTATTCAGTCATTATTCAGTCATTATTCAGTCAGCTCTTTGATATCCTGAACAAAAATTTTAGGATGTTGATGGTATGATGACAGTGTCCTTCATAGGGACCTTTCTCCTCAGTGACAGGTCTTATTGTGGTCAGACTATACAGTCAATACTGCACTCACTAGCTCAGTCACCAATACCGACACAATCACTCTTGTGCGATATTATGTACCATACTGTAAAATCACAGTGCACCTCATGTAAATAATGGGATTCATTAAACACACAGTTCTTCAGTCTACCTTTAATATTATTATTATTATTTTTTTATCATCATCTCAGTATTGCTCTCTTTTTAAATATCTTTTTACTAGTTATTGTATTTTTATATTTTGGTGTTTTAATACTGCTTCGCTGCCCTTTTTTTGTTCCCATAACATTTAAAATTTCACCACTGTGGTGCTAATAAAAGATGCTCTTCTCTTACACTACGCATGCACACTCTTTTAGTCCAAATGCTCAGAACAAATTGCAGTTAATGAAGAAGAAGAAACGTTGAGGTTAACAAGAATCTGCTATTATATCCTTGGTTGAATTAGGGGCCAATCATGGCCTGCCCAAAAGACTCTTCTCATTTGTGTGCTGGCTCCTCTGTTAGCACACAGTCAATCTGTTCTTTTCTGGTGTTTGATTTTTACTTCCAAGATTTTTTTTTAAAAGAATGTTTGTAATATATTATTACTGCTTAATTTATTTTATATGTTAATATTATGATATAGCAGCCATTCCCAAAGTTAAGAGTGCTGCAGCCCACTTAAAGAACAAAAAATCTCATGGGGCCTGCCAAAGCTTAAATCTTCACTCTAATCCAAATACAAGAGAAAGTGATGTATTTCCTTGAAAATGTTATTCAAAAAAACATGAAAAACACAGGCTGTTGGCTATAAATTGCTCATGCTACCCAGCCATATGTAAAGTGATAATGTCAATATGTGACCCACTTGCCACTGGGACACAAACTTCAATATAACAGCATTCAATTTTGGTCAGACTAATGAGTAACATCACAAACTAACCACCTCCTATGACCAGTGTTGATTCACTTTTTAGATAATTATGTAACTGTACATACTTGTGAGTAATTTCAAACTGCGGCCCACCATGGAGCCCCAGCCCACACTCTGGGAATCACTTTAATATGTAGAACATATTTTAATAATGCTGAGACAGTCTGTGATGCATATAATATATAAGATTTAAACCCGTCAACACCTTTTCCTCACTCATCCCTGACATCACCAAGAGCTATACAGCAAACATCAGGTTTTCATTCCTTTATCAGTGCTTGGTTGCAAATTGCAATATCTCAAACCTAATCTTAAAAAAAGAATGGCAATGGAAACCCATGTCATGAAGCTCCCAGCACACGGCTTCTGTGCTGATGTTAATAGAAGGGGAAGGCTGGAACTCCACAGTCAGCGAGTCAGCAGAGCTTTGCCTCTGTTATGTTCTATGAGGGTTCAGAGTATCTGGTTCCTAAGTGGACACTTGCCCGTGTTTTGAGCCTAGTTACTCCATTCAGGAATGCTTTGAATGGGGTAACTAGGGTGCATAGAGTGTATCTATTGTTGTTTTTCTGGTTTGTTTGGTTTTTGTAACAGCCAGAAGTAAAACTTCCTAGATACTTATTTATAGTCTTTGTGTCTTTCACCAGACTCAGGAGTCACTGAACCCCAATAATCTGGAGTATTGGATGGAGGACATCTACACCCCAGGCTACGACTCACTGCTCAAGAGGAAAGAGGCAGAATTTAGGAGGGCCAAGGTGTGTAAGATTGGAGCACTGATTGCAGCCGCTACCTGCACTATGATCCTAGTTATTGTTGTTCCAATTTGCACCATGAAATCATGAGTGAATCAGAAAGGTGGTAGCCCTGCACAACTGATGTTACACTTTCACCTGAAGGTGTTTTTTTTGTTTTGTTTTTGTTTTTTTGTTGTTGTTGTTTTGTGGACCAGTAAGTCTGCAGCACATTAACTGACAGCATGAGAATGTGGGATTTTACAGTTTTGGGTTTCCTGTTTTGATGGTGTTTACATCTGGGAATATTGCCAATGTAAAAATGATTAGGATAGCCTATGAAAGTACATTATCTATCTATCTATCTATCTATCTATCTATCTATCTATCTATCTATCTATCTATCTATCTATCTATCTATCTATCTATCTATCTATCTATCTATCTATCTATCTATCTATCTATCTATCTATCTATCTATCTATCTATCTATCTATCTATCTGTTTTAAAAATTCTAGTTACCTGTAATGTTATAAACTAGGATAGATGGAATGTCAACAACTGCAGCAGATGATCACAGAACTGTTGTTATTTTAGCCAACATATAACAGCGTATGATAGGATATATATATTTTTTATTTTTCATATGATTAATGTACAGCGTATTTTGATCAAAGTTATTTTTGATGAATTATCTGGTTGTGAGAATTTATCTTTATCAATAACAGCAAGCATTTTGAGTAATGAAATTTATGCTACACATTTTTCTAAATAGAAATATATATGTTCTTCAGTTCTTTAACGTAGAGGCATACTCCAATGTGAAATTTAGATGCTGTATGACTGTACAGCCAAAGTGAATGTATTGATAACTTTAGCCTAGTTACTCAGAAAGGATGCAAATTAACTTGAATGTTGCTGCCCTCTTCTCTTTTTTCTGAACTGTACCCAACCAACAGCACATACCTGCTCCCCTAAAAAAACAAAACAAAAAAAATGGCTTTATTCTTTTTTTTTTATTCTTTTTTTTTGAAGGCATTTGTTTAATAAATACTTGAAGTTCTACATCACTCACTAGCTAGCGAGCTCACCTGAGTGGATTGAATGAGTTTTGCACTATTAATGGACCAGCTGGTTCAATCAAATCAAGTGGGTAAAATAAGCAGAAAAAGCATCCAAATCTGAGTTAGTGTGTTTGTCCATTTATTGTTGTAGTCCAATTCAGCATTTACACACAGAAAGTACAGAAAAATATAATTTGATAGTGCTTTAGCTCTCAAATTTATGTTCAAATTTTATGTTCTCAGGCATTGATTGATTATAATCAATTATGGCAGCTAAAAATTTAGCAGAACATTACTTCAGGCAGGAAACGAAATCCAGCTCACAATTGCAGCAGATCAGCTAATGCTAGCCACCAGTGACTAACGGCCTTCTACACATCCAGTTATCTCTTATCAACAGGGCCTGCTGTTCGAGTTGCTTTAGCCCCCTCCCGCCACACTTCAGGTGCAAACTGCTTTACAACCAGCCTCCACCTGAACTCCTCTTTTCATGCTGTGCTCTAGTCAGAGGAATGACCCTTATAAGTGACCCCTGCTCTGCTCTGTGCTTTGGGTCTTGATGCGGCTCTCCCCACATATACGTGTGGTAGAGTAAAGCTGTCCCAGAACAAAGCTTATCTGCAGATGGAAATATGAGTGTGCCAGATTACATTTAGTCTACCCTTCATTTAATTTATCTTAAAATAAAATATTATTATATTATTTTTATTTAATGATTATCAGATGACTGGAGCTGCTGTCGGGATGCTGATAAAACGGCATCCCTTGTGGCCAAGAGTGGCCTGTCTTTATTTGTGCCAGAAGGTTTAGTGTGAGTAGAACCTCGCTCAGCCTGTACATGCAGTTGAATGTTATCCACCTGGTAAATGACTGTTATCTGTTGTATCATTCCCACCTCCTTGTATCAGCAAATTGTTCTGTAAATCATTTGGGAAGTTTTGCTCAAAACTTTTCATTTTTCTTCTTTTGAATTTAAATATTTATTTTCAGTTGCTGCTCAACAAAAACACATCGAAGAGGATTAGAAGAAGATTTGGGTTAAATCTGTTTGACAAAATGTATTTTTCATGCCTCGATAAGGCAAAATGTGATACTGACACTGTATCCTGTAGGGAACACATGCACCATCTGATATACACTTGTATATTTATGCTCCTATTTCTTTCTTCTCACCCTCCAATTATCTGTGACAGATGTGCTGCACCTGGTTCTGCTAGAACTCTCTTCCTGATTGAAGGGAGTTCTTCTTTTCTACCTATAAAAGATTGTTGTATTGTTAAGGGTTTCTCTCTAGCATTGTAGGATCGTTACCTTACAATATAAAGGACTTTTGTTGTGAACTGACCTCAAGTGTGTCTCAAGTATATAAGTAAAACTGAACTGAACTGAAAAGGACTGAAAATTGAACTTTTCGCCTGAAACAAGAAGCCATAATCTGGTTTACATTCTGTTTACATTTGGTGATTATGGACTGAAATGATGCTGAACACGTTCTGGCCTACTGGTAGGTGCAGTTATTGGATTTGAAGTATCATGGAGGAGTGGTAACAACTAACTATTAAAGCTAGCTATTTAATGGAGTGGTAGTATTTGAAGCAGGTGGTATGTTTACATGCTTCTGTGCAGTCCTGGGGTCCTGCATGAGGTCACAATCTCTGGAAGCAGTCATACTGGCAGACAGATAATATATTACTGCTTTACATGTGCTGATAGCGTGTCCATACTGACCGCTGTGATAGACACTTTTACAGATTCATTGCAAATTTCAGTCAACATAGTCATAATTTATAGATGTTTAGAAATTAAAAGTATTCTAGTTTGAGAAATCTACAAAAAAATGGAACAATTTATTTTATTTGGAACCACAAAATTGAAATGGCCAGTATTCAAAATCTGTATACAGTTTGACTCAACAGACCCCTCTGGCTCACTGTCTGACTTTTCAGTGCTAAATAAACATTTGTGTTTTAAATTCTGAATTAAAATCATATCAGTCTGCTGGAAACCCAACTCTAAGCAGGTACCCGCTGGTTTGTGTTTCTCTTTCTTTTACCACCTACTGCTTTGGATTTGTCTTTAGCACAGGAAGCGTGAGCTGCAGCAAACTGCAGAAGTCTGTAAATAGTTTTGAGGTTTGAGGCACATTCTGGGAGCAAGTGTTATCTGAAGCATTACTATAATAAAAATGTATTGTTCTGACTGTTAATGGATTTGTGTTTTTCATGTTGCTACAATGCATTCATGTCTGATACCCAAGAATATTTCGCCTCCAAAGGAGGAAATTTTTAACACAGGTGAATTTATTCACCTCCTGCTGGAAACACCTTGTGGTGACTGTTGTTGTGAATTGGTGCTATATATAAAAAAAAAACTGAATTGAATTGAAAGCTTTCAGTTTATTTGCAGCATCCATAAACTAACATTATCCTTAAGACTTTATTTTTTTTCATAGAAATCAAAGGTTTGAATGTTCAAACACAGACCTTTTTTCAGTTTTCTTGAAATTACAGTTTTTTTGGAATATAATAAAACCCATAGAGGATACTGACTTTCAAATGCAGAACCATAACTAGAGAGCTGAACCCTTCTACTCAGTCACTTAAGAAATCACCCGAAACATAAAACACTTTTAGGCTTAAGGGTGGGTTAGCTGCGCTGGGTTAGGGACAGGTTCAAGAAACCTCTGTCCTTTATAAATACATGAACAAATATACCGATATTACATGTACAATACTGTGAAAAAGTATTTGTTCCCTTCCTAATTTATTTGTTTGTTTTTTTTACGTTTGTCACAGTTAAATGTTTCAGATCATCAAACAAATTTTAAAACTTAACAAAGATAACCTGAGTAAATACAAAATGGCATTTTTAGATGATTTTATTTATTAAAGGGAAAAAAAACTATCCAGAACAACCTGACCCTGTGTGAAAAAATAATTGCCCCTCTTGTTAAATCATGAATTAACTGTCATTAACCACATTTTTGGAAACCTGAGTTCAATTTCACGAGCCACTCTTTAAGTGGTTTCTTAATTCAGCAGTCAACTTAATTCAGTTTTGTTTCCTGTGTTTCCCTCCCAGCTGTTTCCCATTAGGTGGGCATGTATCGTCTGTGCTCTTTTCAGTTCTTTGTCGTGTTGTCGTCATTTGTTCTTTTTCTGGTGGTGTGTCTGTTTGTTCCTCGTTTCTCCTTGAAAATTCCATATTTTGGATTTTTGTCTTCTTTTTCTGTTTTTCTGTTCTGCTCTGGGAAGGATATTTGCAATAAAGTCATTTTTAGTTTACGACAGTCTTTGGAGTCCTGCACTGTTCCATGTATGCACTCCGGGCATACATGGAGCACCATAATCAAGTGGCTGCCATATTATACAGGAACACCTGTACCAAGTATGACCTGGAAGTCCTGAGGTCAAAGTGGGATACCCCGCCCAAGGGTAGTTGAGAACAACAGAGCTAAGATCCTGTGGGACTTCCAGAGACAGACAGACAAACTTGTGGTGGCTAACCAACCGGACATCGTAGTGGTGGACAAACGGAGGAAGAAGGTCGTAGTGATAGACGTTGCAACATGGAGAAGAAGGAACATGAGAAGCTTGATAAATAATATGATTATTGATAAAACATTTAAAAAAAACAAAACCTGTAAAACTGAAAAAAAAAAATATATATATATATATATATATTGGCCAGAAAAAAGTAGGGTGGAATATCTAGCATTTGTGAAATGGGTTGTTGGTCTCTTCATTTTAATTCTTGGATCTCTGAAAAAAAGAAAAACAAAATTTGATGTGCAATAAAAGGTGTGTGCAGTACATGTTAATTTGGTTTATAGCACGATGCCCGAGGAAATGGAAAAGAAAAGCAGATTTTTTTCATCTCACTACTGCCTAATGCTTCAGTAGGTTCATCTATATAATAAGGTATGAATTACAGGAGAAAAATTACCTAACTCTATTGTTTTGAATATACCATATTCAGTATTCCAGCATGTGCACAAGTTTTCCAAAATCTGATGTGATAGTAACTGTTTTTGACTCAGAAAGAAAAAGACGGTGCTTGCAGACCTTCTTGTGGGTTATTATGAGTCATTGTCTGTAATAATAAAATTAACTTATTCCAAATACCAGCTCCAGCAAACATCCTCTGACTTTAGTATTTATGACAACACTCTTACTAACAGAGTTTAAGCTACAGCACCAGAAGGAGCTACTTTAACATTAAAAAACTGGCTAACTAAAATACTGGAATTTAATTCTGGTGTTCCTTCTGTACTGGGGGGGAATTACTTATACATAATTATTTAGAGCAACACTGTGGATTATCAGCTGGTGATGTCCCACTCTTGCACTGTATAAACATAATCAACAAGGAACATTTCATACCCATTCTCACTTTCGAAAAGGTGCACTACACATAAGTAACCAAAACTATCACTGATGATATTGAAATTGCTTTGAAAGACCAAAAACATTACATACCATTCCTCTATGGCAGGGGCCATCAACACCTGTCCAAGGGCTGAATTTTTCTCTGCAGACAGTGTGAGGGCCAGACACACTCATAAAGTAAAATTAATGTTGTATCCTAAGTAATATATTATTATTATTTGATATATCAATTTTCCTTTCAAATTTATACTATTTTTAATGATGTGATGTGCAAGTCTTGTGCTTACATGTTGATGATGATGATACTTTATTGATCCCACAATGGGGAAATTACAGTTAACAGAACAGCCATCCAAGAAGACAAACAAACAAACATGGGGAGATAGGTGAACTGTGGCCATGCTGCCCCCCCTTCTGGAGGCGCTGCCATTAAAAAGACAGAAACAATAGTGAAAACATATAAGGATGAGTGAGGAAAAAAATCAGCTCATACTTTGTATACATATGCACATACACTTCTGTTATGCTGAGAGTTGTTATGGAAACACAATTGTGCGCAGTTGTTTTCATTATAGATATAATGCAACAAGTGTATCAAGTCACAATCTACTTTTCAGAAGTTTGTCGTTTTCTTTTTTTAATGAACACATGAACATACGAAGAGTTCAGATGCAAACTCTCTAAATCTGACTAATCAGCAGAACTGGTGCACCACAGGGGGCTGTCCTCTCCTTTCTTGATGTGGTGCATTTTCCCACCAATAGGAAAGGGGATGTCGTGTGCGTGTGTGTGTGTGTGTGTGTGTGTGTGTGTGTGTGTGTGTGTGTGTGTGTGTGTGTGTGTGTGTGTGTGTGTGTGTGTGTGTGTGTGTGTGTGTTTTTACCAAATATTTTCTACTAGCAAATATCCTATTTTTACAGATTCAGGAAAAAGAATGGCATAAATTATTTACCATGAGTCTTGTTTTCTTTGGCCTATCAACACGATTTTAAAACTGGTATATGGTTTGAAGTCCACCCTTTCGACCCATGTTGAAACGGAGCTGCTACATCAGCTTAAATCGGTAGTGTCATTTACACGTGCTGGTGCGTCCGTCGACTTAAAACCCAAAACTGCCATGGCATTCATGCCCATGATGAGTTTATGTAAACTTAAGGCCACAACTGTAGATGAAGCACACCTACACGTATCGTTCCTGACAAACACAGATAGTATGAGTTGCTTACGTGTGCTTATGGAAAAATCTAAGATTTCATTCCCTTCCACCCAATCAGTTTTTACTATTTCTTTCTGCCTGCAGACTTTGGATAAAGCTGTTTCTGTAGTTAGTGAGGCTTTTGTGGGTTCTCATAAATTTCTTAACTCTAGGAGAAATCACTGATGCTCTAAAACTCATGTAATTATAAGAGCACATGTATCAGCTGTAGCCCCCTGAAGCAATGCATCAGCCCAAATGATTCAGTTGCTACATAACTGCTGGCACATAACAGTGCACTCTGCACTATAATTTCTCCCTCTTCTTTATTCCATGTTAATCTTCTCCACCATGTCTGCTCTGTTTGAGGAGCCATTCAATTTAAATGCTACATGGTGTGTAATGTTTGTGCACAGCTGGCATTTCTATTTAGGTTCATGTAATGCTACCAGCAGTACTTAATTTTTATTTATGTGTCTTGTCACCACTGCAGTGCTGCCACCCACTCTCTCCTCTCACCGCTCCTCCCATCACCTCTTATGTGTCTGAGTTAAAATGTTGTGACCTTTCCGAATCATTAAGCCTTTCTGGGTGCTTGTTTTTATGGCCAATCAGACAGTGCAATACAGAGATCACTTTTCCTCTCTCCACATTGTGTTTTCCAGCTGCTGGAGATTCTTTTGTGACAAGCTCCAATGAGGAATGTCAAAATGAACATTTATCCTCAAGAGACTGCAGTTCTCCAAAGACATTTCCTCCCAATGGAGCACGCTGGTGATACATTTTTCATTGTTGTTTCATTAACCCTTTCAGACTCTTCAGCCATAAACAGCAAATATATACACACACATATATAGTACCAGTCAGAAGTTTGGACACAAGCGTGTCCAAACTTCTGACTGGTAAGTTCACAGGGATCAGTAAAATGGCTGCACTTGTAGGTTGCCCTTTATTTTTGAGTTTACAAAAGATTTTTTCTCCTTCTCCAAGACCTTGTGGACAGATAGAGGTGAACACTGAACAGCCACCAGAGTATTCAATTCAATTCAATTTTATTTGTATATCACCAAATCACAACAAACACTTGCCTCAAGGTGCTTTACAGTATATTGTAGGTAAAGACCCTACAATAATACAGAGAAAACCCAAAACACACCTGCTGAGGAAAAAACTGTGGTTATTGGCGACTGTTTTGAGAAATGTGAAGCTAGAGACACCAGCAACCAGTCAAATGTCTTACAGGGCCAGACCAGGCAACATAGAAGGAAATTTGAAACTGCTGGCTATTCTATTAATGCAAATTTAGTAAGATAATAATTTGTGTTAGCAGTAATGACACCCATGACTGCAGTCTGGCCCACAATAACAACCTCATCGTCAAATTTGCTGACGACGCCACAGTGGTCGGACTCATCTCAAAGGGAGATGAGGCAGCTTACAGAGAGGAGGTCCTGAAGCTGACAGCCTGGTGTTCAGAGAACAACCTGCACTGAACACCATGAAAACCAAAGAGATCATCATCGACTTCAGGAAGCACAGGACTGACCCAGCTCCCCTCTACATCAACGGCGAGCGTGTGGAGAGGGTCCACACCTTCAGGTTTCCTGGTGTCCTCATCTCTGCTGATCTCTCTTGGTCAGATAACATCACAGCTGTTATCAAGAAGGCTCAGCAGCGACTTCACTTCCTGAGGGTCCTCAGGAAGAACAACTTGGACTCAAACCTGCTGCTGACCTTCTACCACTCATCCACCGAGAGCCTGCTGACGTACTGTATCACAGTATGGTACGGCAGCTGCACTGAGGCAGACGGGGAGGCTTCAGAGGGTAGTCAAGACAGCACAGAGAATCGTTGGCTGCCCTCTCCCCTCCCTGATGGACATCTACACCTCCCGCTGCTCACACCCTGGCTTTGACCTCTGACCTCTGACCTTCTGCCCTCTGGCAGGAGCTACAGGAGCATCAAAGCCAGAACAAACAGACTCAAGAACAGTTTCTTCACCAGAGCAATCACCACCCTGAACTCACACACTCACCCACTGTAACTGTGCAACACCCACATCTCTGTGCAATGTTATATTATTCATACTGAACAATATCTAACATTGTGTAATATCCAATATTCATTCACCAAGTGCAATACTCACCATCTTCATTATTATATGTATACACTTATTTTATTTTTACAATGTATATATGTTTATACATTCTGCTATGTTTTCTGTATATTTTTAGAAGTTCTATTTTATATTTTAGAAAGTGTGACTTTCTACAGCACAGCACTGAACAGGAGTGGCCCTCCAGTCTGTATAATGACAGTAACGGCATTCTATTCTATTCTATTGACACTGGGTTACGCCAAGTGGAGGTCACTAAAGTTAATATTGAATCAGTGTGTAACTTTGCAAAAACAACGTCGGTCTCTGTAGTTTCTGGGGAAAACCTGGTCTTGTTATGAGAGATGGCATTTGTCCCATTTTGGATGGAGCAGCTCTCATTTTTAAACCCCCAAAACGTGACTCTCCAGGGTTGAGATCAGGAAGCAGAGCTGCAGTCTTACACACGACTCTGCAGCTTTTCTCCTCCTGCCATCCCCCAAAACCCCATCCCCATAGAGATGGTGCCTGGTCCCAGACCACTAAAGAAAACAAATCAAAAACCTGCAAAAGATAATTTGTGTGAAAATTCATCCTCAACTGCATCAAAGACTGAAGTTAAATGTGGATTATTAAACATTAGGTCTCTCCTAGTGTGAAGGTGCATGGGAGCAGACTGTTTGGTGTGTGTGGAGGTGTGGACTCAGGAGCAGGCAGTTGTTAACTAACAAAGGATGAGCCTTTGTTATGGCTGCAAACATAAGGTAACAAAATAAATCAAGGCACGAAATGAAACTAGAGGAAACATACACTGGGGAAAGATAACTACGGAGCATTGGAGACCCGAAGAACACAGGAATAAACACAGCCATAAAAACAACAAGAATCCAAAAAGAGACAAAGGGAAGACTGAAACGATATATACACAGAGGGAACGAGGAGAGAGTGGAAACAGCTGGGAGGAACAGGTGAACAAAATTACACTAACAAGGCAAAGGAAGCAAAACAAAACACAACACACAGGGAACAGCATTCAATTCAATTCAGTTCAATTCAATTCAATTTTATTTATATAGCGCCAAATCACAACAAACAGTTGTCTCAAGGTGCTTTGTATTGTAGGTAAAGACCCTACAATAATACAGAGAAAACCCAACAGTCAAAACGACCCCCTATGAGCAGCACTTGGTGACAGTGGGAAGGAAAAACTCCTTTTTAACAGGAAGAAACCTCCAGCAGAACCAGGCTCAGGGAGGGGGGGTCATCTGCTGTGAGGGGGGGGCTGAGGGGAGAGAAAAAAAGACATGCTGTGGGAGAGAGCCAGAGATTAATAACAATTAGTGAGTAAATGCAGGAGTGTGGCAAAATAAAACAGGAAGTGTGACAATGAGGAAACAGAAACACAGTCTTCACACAACACATACAGAGAACACAGACTAGACACAACAGTTAGAGACAGACACACTGAGAAAACAGACACAGGAAACTCCACAAGGGGGGGGGGGGGGGATTATGGGACAGAACACGGGAGAACTAAAGTAAAAAACCACTGGGAACTAAAAAATACATAAAGAAAACAGTATGAACCATAAAACCAACTAATACAAAAAGTCTCTTCAAAAGAGAAAAACTAGGTTGCATTTCTAGGACCACACTAAGTCCCTGTGTTTCTTTTCTCATTCACCAGTTTTCACTCTCCATGTGTTTATATCCCACTCTGCATTTAATCATGACTTATTACTAATCTCTGGCTCTCTTCCACAGCTTGTGTTTCCTGTTTACCTGCAAGATTTTAAGATAAAATAATCCGCGTGACTCTTCAGTTATCAAGTCAAAAGCTCTGAAATGCTTTAGCATGTGGTACGTGTCCATGTGAGTTATTCCTGCAGAACAGGAAACTTGAGTAAAGTAAAGTTTGAAAAAAATAAATAATGATAATAATAATGTGAAAAGGTGTGGGACATGGATGCCTATTCAGTCATAAAGCTGTGTGATAGATTAATGGAAAGACTTGCATGTCTGAGAGGGGCACATGTTTATTTTTGAATGATCATTTTTAAGATGGTGAAAATAATTTATTAAGCCAAACAAATTATGCAAACAACCAGTTTTATATGGACACATTCACCTACTTATTTTACGTTGTAAGCACATAAGCCATTTATTTGTGATAACATCAAAAACAGGCTCTGTTAGGCCACTATAAAATAATGTTTAAAGTGGTACCGTACAGTATTTCTAATTTCCTATGTGTTGTAAGCACTGTGACAAAACCACATGATGTGTCAGAAAAGGCTTTAGTGGTGGACAGTGAGGAAGTGAGCAAGTCTTAGACCTGATTCCTGCAGCAGGTTTTTGTCCCAGCTGGTGTGAATATAAAATCACACTGCAGCTGCAGCTTAACATAATCTGAGAAGCATCATAAATATTAATCACACAAATTTAGCCCACACAGCCATGAACTAAAACACATTTACTGATCAAAGAAGCTAATGTTCAGGCTCAAATTACCCAGTTAATTATTCAAAAATGAAAAGAAATCTGAACCATGCATTTCAAGACTCTTTTCATCACATGGTTTCTCATTGTGTGAAGGATGTTTTCATGAACTGTCAAAGCACTGATTGTCAAAGTTGGGACACTGAGAGGACATGTCCAACAGCATACTGATGGGACAAACATGGATCATATCGTACAACTCTGTCAGCTCCTGCAAGGATTCAGAATTCAGGTCATCAGGATTCTGATATGGAGAGACAAACTTCCACATGAATTCCTCTTGCTCAGTCAATAAAATTAGAAGAGACTGAACAGAGGTTGGTGAGCCAGTTAGTGATAAGTGTAATTATATACAGGTAGCAGGTAATAACATACACTCCCCTCCAAAATACTGGAACAGTGAGACCAATGCTTTGATTGTTGCTATAGACTGAAAACATTTCAGTTTGACATAAAAATTCTATATGAGACAAAAGAGCAACATCTCGGTTTTTATTTCCAGGTGTTTACATCTGGATCTCATACATACTTAAGAAGACAGGACCTTTTGTCTGAACCCACCCTTTTTTTCTGTGAGCAAAAGTATTGGAACAGATAAACTTAAAATACATTAAAGTGAATAAGACTTAACATTTACAGCTGTTGCAAATGTGATCCACTGACATCACTGAACTTCTGCATTCTTTTACTGTGATGCTTTTCCCTTAAGTCTCCTCTTTAGCAGTTAAAATGCTCTGTAGGGCTTAAGTGTGGAGATGGACTAGGCCAGTCTAAAACCTTCCACTTCTTGCCTCTAATGAACTCCTTTGTGGTTTTGTGTGTTGTGGGTCATTATCTTGCTGCACAGTGAAGGATCTCCCGGTCAGTTTGGTCGCATCTTTCTTTAAATCGACAAAATATTTCTGTAGACTTCTGAGTTCATTGTATTGCTGCCATCATCATTGAAGATTAATGAGCCTGCCCCAGAAGAGGCCATGCAAGCCCAAGCCATGACAGCACCTCCACTCTATTTCACAGATGAGCTCACATGTTTCGGAGCATGAGCAGATCTTTCTTTCTCCAAACTTCAGACTTTCCTTCACCTTGTTAAAGGTTAATATTTGTCTCATCATTCCAGAAAATTTTGTCCCAGAATATCTGAGGCTGGTCTCTGTACTTCTTGGCAAATTCCAGCCTGGCCTTCCCGTTCTTCTTGCTAATTAGTAGTTTGCAGCTTCTGGTGAAGCCTCTGTACTTTTTTTCATGAAATCTTCTGCGAGCAGGAGATTGTGACACCACCACACCCTCGGGAGGTTGTTGCTGATGTCACTGTTTTACAGTCCTTCTTTACAGCACTTACAATGATTCTGTCACCAACCGCTGTAATTTTCCTTGGTCTACCTGTTTGACATCTGTTACGCCAGCGACAACTTTCTTCTTCAGGATATTCCAAACAGTACTGGCTGTGGTCAATGTTTGCAGTGGCTCCGATTGATTTTCCATCTTCTCAATTGTTTGAGCTACCCATAGACAGCTCTGTGTCACGTACAGTGTACAGTCTGAACAGGCAAAACCCAAAATGGAAACTGAGCATAAACATTCACCATTATTTATTGTTTGAATAATCAATATAACAGGACATACCTGGGCAACAAAACCCACCTGTCAGTCATGTGTTCCCATACTTAAGTTCATAAGAAAAATGGGTGGGTTGAGACAAAAGGTGCTATCTTCCTTTTTTTTTGGCCACAGCAGCTTTACTTGCAGTGTAGACAGACAAGAAACGGAGGAAAGTCATGCGGGCAAATCTTTTAAATGTCAAACCCAAATGCTATCAGTCTACAGCAAAAATAAAGGGACCGGCCTCACTGTTCCAGTACTTTTGGAGGTGAGTGTATTACAGGTCATCAAATACTAATAGCAACTGTGGTCCTTTTATTTCTATGCCAACAGCAATAGTGATAGCTGTCTCACTCATGACTTCTCATATGCGGATGCTTGTAAAGTGTAACTAACATTTTAATGATCTGGGTACACTGAAATATAATTTTTCAGTGTGTTAAATCAATACTGTAAACAGGCATATTTCAACTAAAACTTCATCAGTTCTTAAAAATAACAAACCTACCAAAAAGCCATTAGTGAAACCAAACCAAACACCAACTGCCTTTTTGGGGTTCACAGACTTAAGATTTAGTCTGTTTTGAGATTTAGATGCAAAAAAGCAAACAAAGCAACCACACGCTTTGAACTTTGACCTGATGGTTATTCATTCATCAGCCAGCCTTGGGTGTCCAGTCAAGGAGGATGTCTCGCTGCAGTGTTTTGGAGCTGGTTCTTATGTCGTTCATTTTTCTTTGTTTGAACTACAGCTGATTAAAGTTGGTAATAAGGATCCTTTGTACTGTGCTGGGGTTTATCGTCCACCTGGCCCGAATAGTTTGTTTTTAAAGAAGTTCAGTGATGTCCTGATTGGTTATGCTGTAGTCGGGGATTTTAACATCCACACTGATGACCTCTGACCCCTTTGCCAGAGGCTTTTTCAGTGTCATGGATTCTTTTCATTTTACCCAGCATGTGTCTGGCTCCACACATACCAAAGGACACACACTGGACTAGGGTTTAATCCCGTTTAAGGCTTCAGCCTTCATCTCAAGCGTTTTAATAGAGGTGTTACACAGTTGTACTTTTTTCCTCTTTAATTTGTTGAAATCGTAGGCAATGTGTTTACCCTAAGGTATTTTGTATTATATAATTTTATATTATTATATATTGTTATATTGCATTATATAGCCTATAAAATATGCCTGCCCTGAAAAATAAAGAAATATCTGTTTAACTTCGAGTGTTTCTTTTCCTAAAAATCATGAATTAGGATACGGGCCTAATGTGTGAATAAAGTATCATGAAATAGATTGCTTTAACATATTTCGCTTTTAAAATGGTATTGAGTAAAATGTATATTTTTTAGGCTATAAGGATTGGCCAGTTTTTCAAAAGACCCTCAGACACGGTGTTATAAATTTGTTGTTGCCAGAATGGCAATGAAGTCGTAGTGCATTACTCAAGGCCCTGTGTTATGTCATGTTATAGTGTAGTACGGTAGTTAACTTTTCAATGACTATTACAGCGTTCCACTGGTGGAACGTGTGCATTGTGGACAGCGCAAGTGGCTGAGCCTTTATCAATGCTGTGTGGAGATGAACCGTATTGTTTTGCACCAGCAGTTGTAAAATATCTTGGTATAATTCCATGTACAATGCAGGAATATTCGAATTAAGAAGAAGAAGAAGAAGAAGAAACAGCCTTTATTGTCCCACAGAGGGGAAATTTGGGTGTAACAGCAGCCGCAGTTATTATAAATATAAGTAAAAATATAATAATTCACACTATTAAGAAAAGAATATAAATATATATAAAATCAACAAACAAGATTAACCTTAATACTACTAATAATAACACTATATACAATGTACATGATGTGCCTGTGTGTTGAACCTTAACAGGCCGGACTATTTACAGTATATTATATATTATCCTACATTGTGTAGGCTATTGTGGTTTTTGTTGGGAGCAGTGATGGTTATAAAGTCTTACAGCTGCTGGGAGGAAGGATCTGCGGTAACGCTCCTTTGTGCATTTAGGATGCAGCAGTCTGTCACTGAAGGAGCTCTCCAGCTCAGCAACAGTTTCATGCATGGGATGGGAGACCTTGTCCATCAGTGATGTTATTTTGGTCAGAGTCCTTCTGTCTCCCACCACCTGCACTGAGTCGAGAGGACATCCTAGGACAGAGCTGGCTTTCCTGATGAGCTTGTCTATCCTCTTCCTCTCAGCTGTAGACAAGCTGCTGCTCCAACATACTGCTGCATAGAAGATGGCTGATGCCACCACAGAGTCATAGAAGGTCTTCAGGAGTGTCCCCTGCACTCCAAAAGACCTCAGCCTTCTCAGCAGGTAGAGTCTGCTCTGACCCTTCCTGTAGAGCGCATCAGTGTTATGAGTCCAGTCCAGTTTATTGTTCAGGTGAACACCCAGGTACTTATAAGAGTCCACTATCTCAATGTCCACTCCCTGGATGTTCACCGGTGTCCGTGTGGTGGGTCTGCGCCTGCGGAAATCCACCACCAGCTCCTTGGTTTTAGCGGCGTTGATCAGGAGGTGGTTCCGCTGGCACCAGTCCACAAAGTCCTGAGTCCACTGTCTGTACTCTGAGTCATCCTCACCTGTGATGAGGCCAACTATGGCAGAGTCGTCAGAGAACTTCTGCAGATGGCAGCGTGGGGAGTTGATGGAGAAGTCTGCAGTGTAGAGGGTGAAGAGGAACGGTGCCAGCACAGTTCCCTGTGGGGCCCCCGTACTGCAGACCAGCCTGTCAGAGACACAGCCCTGTGTCCTCACGTACTGTGGGCGGTCAGTGAGGTAGTCCAGTATCCACTCGGAGATGTGGTGGTCCACTCCTGACAGTTCCAGCTTGTCTCTCAGAAGTCCTGGCTGGATGGTGTTAAAAGCACTGGAGAAATCAAAGAACATGATCCTCACAGTGCTTCTAGGCTTCTCCAGGTGGGTCAGAGCTCGGTGCAGGAGGTAGATGATGGCGTCATCCACCCCGATGCCAGGCCGGTAGGCGAACTGCAGCGGGTCCAACGAAGACGACACCATGAGGCGTAGATGGTTGAGGACCAGCCTCTCGAGGGTCTTCATTAGATGCGATGTCAGGGCTACCGGCCTGTAGCTGCTAAGATCCTTTGGATGTTTGGTCTTTGGTACCGGTAAAATGGACTAGTTCTTATATAGCGCTTTTCTACTCAGTATGAGCACTCAAAGCGCTTATACAACATGTGCATTCACCCATGCACTCCCATTCATACAAGCACTTCCATTTTTATGAAGCTAAGTGCTTTTTTTTTAATTAACTAACATTCACACGCATTCATACTCCGACAGAACGGTCGGAGAGCAACTTGGGGTTAAGTATCTTGCCCAAGGATACATTGGCATATAGCCTGGAGTAGCCAGGATTCGAACCGCTGACCTTCCGGTCAGTAGGTGACCTGCTCTACCTACTGAGCTACAGCCACCCCCACCACACAGGAGGTCTTCCACAGCTGTGGTACTTTCCCCAGCTTCAAGCTCAGGTTGAACATGTATCCCATGATGCCACACAGCTGATCTGCGCAGCACCTCAGGAGCCTGGAGCTGATGCCGTCTGGACCAGCAGCCTTTCGCACCTTGATCTTACGTAGCTCCTTCCTCACATGATGAGTTGAGAGGGACAAGATGGAGGTGGGGGATGGGGGTTGTGAGATGGCGTCCTCAGAAGTGAAGGGGGTGGGTGATGGCTGAGAGCTGAGAGGTGTGAGGTCCCAAGAAGAAGAAAGGTTGGCAGTCATTAAAGATGGTGGGGCTGACAGCAGGGGGGACTGGGCTGGGGGAGGGGTGGCTGGGTGGCTGGTCAAACCTGTTAAAGAACTGGTTCAGGTTGTTAACCCACTCTAAGTCTCCCACAACCCTAGGGCTTGGTTTGTGGCCTGAAATTGAGTTCAAACTCCTCCAAACCCCACTGATGTTGCTCTGCTGTAGCTGGTCCTCCATCTTCTTCCTGTAGATGTTTTTTCCATCCCTGATTTTCCTTCTCAGATCCTTCTGCACGGCTCTCAGCTCCTCCTTATTTCCTGATCTAAAGGCTCTCTTCTTCTCCTTCAGGAGAGCCTTTATTTCAGAGTTGATCCAGGGTTTGTTGTTTGAAAAACACCGTACCCTCCTGGTGGGCACAGTGTTTTCCACGCAGAAATTGATGTAATCAGTGATGCAGTCCGTGATGCTGTCGATGTCCTCCCCATGAGGGGCACAAAGCTCTTCCCACACAGTGGAGCTAAAGCAGTCTCTCAGAGCTTCTTCAGTCTCCTCAGACCATTTCTTCACTGTGTGTGTCACAACTGGTTCTCTGTGTACCAAGGGTTTGTACACAGGCTGGAGATGAACCAGGTTGTGATCTGAGCCCCCCAGGGGAGGCAGAGGTGATGAGCTGTATGCCTCCTTGATGTTGGCATACAGTAGATCCAGTGTGTTGGTATTCCTGGTGTGGCAGGTGACATACTGGGTGAAGGTGGGGAGAGTGGAGGACAGGGAGACGTGGTTAAAGTCCCCTGAGATCAGAAAGAGGGCCTGTGGGTGCTGTGTTTGGAGTCTGCTGGTAGTAGCATGGAGGACATCGCAGGCTGCAGCAGCGTTAGCAGAGGGCGGCACATACACAGTTATCACAATAACATGTGAAAACTCCCGAGGAAGATAGTACGGCCTCAAGCTAACAGAAATGGCTCGTCTAAAAACCATCGCCTTGGCTAAATGGCAATATTCACTGTTTAAAGTGAGGAAAACTTGCTTACACGTTCATCTGCTTCACCCTTAGTGATATTGTCACTCCTGGTCCACCTGTTCCAATTTTTTCAATTGAAAATTGTAGTAATTTTCTTGCTTTCTTGGTAAGGAATAATATTTCCCCATCAGGATCTTCATTTTCTGCTCCTGCACCAGGTCAGTCTGTTATTATACAAAGTTTTTTTTACCCGTTTCTTTACCCCAGCTGGAAAATTAATGGACTCAATAAAAGCATTTTCCTCTCTCAACATTTTACCTGCATCTCTGTTCAAAAATGTCTTTTGGTATATCGATCCTTGTGTGCTCACTATAATTAACACTTCACTGGTCTCTGATCAAGTTCCAGCTCATTTTAAGAATGCTGTCATTCACCCGCTCTTTAAGCTTCACCCTTCTATCTTCCATAGCCACAGACCATAAGATCTGCTAAGACTTTAGAAGAGGTTGTAGCTAAGCTTACAGCCATCTTGGACAACAACAATATTCATGATGAATTTCAATCTGGATTTCAGAGAGTTCATTTTACAGGAACAACTCTTCTTGGAGTGTCCGCTGACATTTTGATGCAAAATTCTGCAGGAGAACTTTGTTTCTCTGATGCTGGGCTTTACTTCTGCTTTTGATGCTGATCACATTTTGCTCGATAGGCTGAGATCCTGGGTGGGTGTATCTGGGTCTGCTTTGGAGTGGTTCACACATCATATCTATCTGAACAATGCTTTTCTGTAGCTGTTTATCAGTACAGGTCCTCTTCCTCTTCTCTTACCTGTGGTGTGCCACAGGTGTTCTGGGGCCCTTATTGTTTTTGTTATATTTGCTCCATCTACAGCACATCCTGAGCACCTTTAAATACATATCTTATTGCTGCTTTGCAGATGACATTCAGTTACATATTTCTTTTAAGTCCCAAGATGTTTCTAAGCTACAGATCCTGAAAAACGTGGATGGCTGATTACTTTCTCCAACTTATGAAGAGCAAACTGACATCCTTGTTCATGCACCTGACAGATTTGTGCCTAGGATAATGGAAACTCTTGGTGCCACAGCTGCTAAAGCTTCTATTAGGAACTTTGGGGGTAACCTTTGACTCTGCCACTGAAGAAATATTGCTAAAGTAAGACCCACTGTGTCACATTCTGAAATGGAGATTGTTATTGTTATCTCACCGTGTTTGAATTACTCATTGTTCACTTGGGCTTCTCTTCCTGCTCTTGTCGGAGACGGTCGCACTATCTCTCTCTCCCTGCCCTCCCCATCTCTCCGCTTGCTGCTTGCTGTGAGAGCGTCTTTTACACACTGTCCGAATAAGAACAAGATTGAAACATGGATCTGGCAAACTGGTCATTCTCCATCATTGATCGAATTTTTTCCACTATGAGATCCGGGACAGGGGAGCCTGGGTGTCCCAGTGGAACAGACCCGGTTGGATACGTCATCGACTCTTGGAGCTCGTGGAGACCTGTGTGCTTCTCGGCCCTTGGAGTGGAAGACGTGGAAGACGCCTACATATTCGGCTTTTTGGTAGCAGTATCTTCTCTGTTTGGGCTCGGTGGATACCTGCTTTACTGGCAAATTAAGAAAATCTGGACGGCGGTTCGACATCTGCAGAGGCTGCCGATCCAGGTGGAGGGGCTGAGCAGAGCCGTACAAACTGAGACTCAAAGCCTGGTGGACCTGAGCCGCAAGATTAGCGAGCTCGCAGGCGAGAGGGGTTAGATCGGGAGATGTGGTTCGGTTCTGCACGGTGAGGACGGCAATCAACTAATTTGGAATATTGGATTTTTGAATGGTTTCCCAGTAAGACTGAAGGCTGTTGGAAAAACAAGCAGCCTGTTCCAAAACAACTTCTGTTATCAGGAATTCGGCTCCCCTGCCGGCCTTGGGTTGGCAACCATATCTCTCTCCAGGGCACTGTGTGAGGCTGCTCTCCCCCCCACTCCGCGTTGTGATTTGTGAAGCTGGGTCTGGTGTATCACGGCCGCTGATGAAATTCCACCACTATCAGCAAACTGTTTTGGCTGGAACCTGGCATCTGGCTCCACAATGCCCCGACCTCTCGTCTCCTTCTGCATCCCCTCCCGCCCTGACCTCACCTACCGCTGCTGTCCTTGCTTTACATGTGCAAATGCTTTGCTAAGGTGGTTTTTTTGGACCCTGGTATAGTGCTCTTTTTGAGCTCTGTACCAGATGACTTTTTTTTTAACCTAACTTCCCCATGATGTGTTGTTTTCTCCTCCTGCCAAAGGTAGCGCCGTAAGAAACGGCTGCATGACCCAAGGACACATATCCCCCTATGTGTGTTGTGTTTGTGTATTTGGATGGTGTTCTGTAACTGCAATTTCCAATGTGTGAACTTGTTCACCCACATGGCAATAAAACTTCATTCATTCATTCATTCATTCATTCATTCATTCATTCAAAAACTCCTTGGACCATCTCCAGGTTGTTCATAACCCTGCTGCGAGGCTTCTGACGATGCCTTCCAAGTACTGCTACAACTACAGCTGCACTGTCTCCCCATTAAATTCAGAGTCCAGTTTAAGACTCTGCTTCTGACTTTTAGAGCCCTTCGTGGACAAGCACCAGCTTACGTCAGTGAACCTTTACAACTATACGTCCCCCTCGGGTCCCTGAGGTCATGTGATCAGAGCCTACTGGCTTTACATCATACAAGGCTGAAAACTAAAGGAGACAGAGCTTTTGCAATAGTGGCCCCTCAACTCTGGAACTCTCCCTCCGAGCTTGAGAGCAGTGGATTCAGTGGCGTTTTTAAAAAATAACAGCTAGAAACTCTTTTTAGACTTGCATTTGGTTACATTTTGTGTTTTCATGCCCTGCTGTTGTGTTGTGAAGCACTTTGTGATTTTTGTTGTGAGATGTGCTATATAAATAAAATTTTACCTAATTTACTTACCTGCCAATTCTGGTATTCTGTAGCAAATGCTATTCAGTCTCCACGGTGCCAGGCAGTGAGGACAGGCCCCACTAGAGGACACTGGGCCCTTACGCCATCCTTACGAAGTCTGTTTCTGATTGGTTAGAAACATTTACACCAGTGGCCTGCTGGGGGTCATTTTTTAGGGTTCTAGCGGTGCTCATCTTGTTCCTCCTTGCACAGAGGAGCAGATTGTGGTCCTGCTGATGCAGGGTCTCAAACTCAAATGACCTGGGGGCCATTGCTGACTCTGTCATCTCATTGGAGGGCCACTCTGTGTGTTTATATTTTATTATATAAAGAAGAGCTCTTCAACTGTGTTGCTCTGTCAGCAAACACTGTGACAGAGCAGATTAATATGCAAAATAAATATGTAAAACAGTGTTTGCCAACAGAGCAATGTTGTTGAACATGTGATCCTTCAGAAAACGCCCTTCACCAAATGTCTTTCCCGCTTTAGCACTTAACTCACTGACCACATAACCTGCTTCAGCTGCAGCATCAGCATCTTCACCGGCTTTGTGGAGAAGTTCTCGCTGTCTTCTTTGTAGCTGCTGGGCTAATTTCTTTTCCTGTCATCTCCCTCGTTCTTCTCATAATGCTGTCCATGTTCAGCTGCATAAGGATGCTTGAGATTAAACTCCTTCAGAACAGCAAGTTTCTCCTTACATATAAAGCAGATTTGTTTCCACCAAACTCAACAAAAAAAAATTGAAAACATTTGGTGAAATTGTCTGTGGCCGTCGTCCACTTTTATGTGTAGAAACCAACGTCCTCTGCTGCTTCTTCGCTAATGCTCCTCTGTCCTCATCTTCTCCTGCTTCTTCTTAGCGGTATCTCATCAGAAACTACACTTTTTAATTTTTAAAATGCAAAATAATTGTAAAGTATCATATTTAAAAAACAACAAAAAATTTTTAACTACACAAGAAATGGTTGTCTTAATTTTTTTTCCGGGGGGGCAAACTATTATATTTTTTGCATCAATTCATGGGCCGGGAGGCCGGGGTCTGTCCAGCTAGAGTAACCGCCTGCCTCTGGAATCTCTGCCACGCTCTGGCTGTGCAGATAAACAGCAAACCTGGCAGTGGCACGTACTGATCTCTCATTGTTGCCCCTCTAGTGCACCTGTTGTTAATTTCATTAATACCAAAGCACCTGAAACTGATTAACAACCCCCTCTGCTACAACTGACCAGATCAATATCCCAGAGGTTTGATTGACTTGATGCTGAACTCTGTTTAAAAATGTCATCTTTTGAGAAGTGCATCTAGTTTCTTTACTTGGCTGTCAAAGTTGCCTTCTCTTTTGTGTGTAGGAAAGTGTACTTTCTTTATAGATTGTGCATTAAATGTTTTTACTTCCTGAATTGTATCTCCATACCTAAGACTAGAGGAAATTGCACTCATCCTGCTCAGAGTAAGTTAAGATGTGCAGGGATCAAGCAGAAGACAGTATGCACCCAGTTGGCACATTCTTATGTACACCTGCTTGTTAATGCAAATGTTTAATCAACTAATCACCAAAAGCAGGTGAGGAGCTTCAGATATGATTCACTTGAGATTTAGGAAGAAATCAGGTGACTGTGGAACTCAAACTACTGATCTTCTTTCTCCACAGAATGCTGCAAAAATAGAAATACTCTCCTGTGAGAAGCAGTTCTGAGTGAAAACTCCTAATTAGTGAGAGGATAAGCAGACAGGATCAAGCTGACAGAAAAAAGATAACAGCTTTTACACTCTTGCCACATAAGAACAGGATACAGAGGTTGCTGAGAGCACAAACTAACTAAAACTGAAATGTGAACGACTGGGAAAACATCAGATATTGATTTTTGCTGCCATTATCAGATGCACAATCAAAACAAAAACAAGTCCACAAATACAGCTGGTTTGAGTCAACAGTTCAAGTCAGATGTTATGGTAAAATAGCATGAAAAATATTTTCTCAGCAAAAATGCCGCAGCCTGATTCGCTGAATGCTCCATGTCACAAAGAACACATCATCTCCAGCTTTTTCCAAAACTGCACTGAGTTCAGTCCAAAGTCACTCAGGTTCAGTTCAACAGAGCACAACAATGAGGAGACAGTGACGACAAAGCCAAACTGTAAGGCTCAAACATTATATAAAATATTAGCTGACAGAAAGGCAACATTAAAAGATTTTCCAACATCTTTATTTGCAATGTTTTAATTTAATTGTACACCAGTGTACACTGTAAATGAATCCTTCATTACATACAGCCTTTTAAAAGATTTTTATGACAACATAAACACCAGTGAACAGGCTTTCTGTAGAGCAGGGTTGGACTGAATAACCATAATCCATGTGCCAACATTATTCTGCAAAAACGGCTGGAAATGAACTCCACTGGAGAGAGCTGCTCTCTTCATACCATTATATATTACTTCCCATCTGTAGCCTCGAGTGTTAGCTTCTAAATGTCTTTCCATATAGTGGCGCATCCTGTAAAGCTCTTTATATTATTTCCTTAGCTTGTGTAATGCCAGAACAGGATATGATAACTACAATAACTCCTTGGTTTTGAGTTTCACCTGCTCTAAAAAGTCCAAACGCCATCATTAAAAGGGTTTCCTGCTATTAAATGGAAAGGCCATGTTAAAGGGTTAGTGGGCTTTTTGAGTTTATGGACCAACACTGGTAACAACGACCTACTTTTCCTCATACAGGACTTCATCTATGAGCACATCGTGGTCATCAACAGGCACTTCCTGACACAGCTGCTCTTTGAAGGCCAAAGCAATGGTGTAAGGCTTGCCTTTGGGGTGTTTTTTGCAGCGCTCCAAGTAGTTATCATAGAAACCCTTCCCTCGTCCCAGACGGTTCCCGGCCCGGTCAAAGCCCAGGCCTGGCATCAAAATCAGGTCCAGCCCTCCTGGATGGTGAGAAGAGACAATTCAATTAATGCTAAAGGTCTCACTGTGTCTGTAGATACATGTGGTTATTATCCAAATCCTGTTTAAGATCTGACTGTATGTGAAGCATTTAATATCTGAGTAAACAGAAATAATTTGATATATACTGTAATCTAGGAGAGTATTACACCCAGAGAAAGAGAGAGAGCAATTATAATAAATATTTTTGATCTATAGTTGGCATGATATTTAACTCATTTCATTGTGCAACAGCAGAAATTGCATTAGCAAATAAAGCGATCACTTCATTGCATTGTAATGTTCTGCTGGGAAACCTAACATACATGTGGATGTCACTCTGACCTGTAACACACACTTCCTGAAAAACCAGGAGGAGCTTCTTTGGAGGCTCCAGCAGCTTAAAGTGGTTAAGACATAAAGACCAGATCATAATCCTGCAAAGAAATATGATTTTTAAAAAATGCCCCAACAAAAAAACCCTAAAGAAAAGTGCTGGAGGGTGTGTTTGGTGATGGGACACAGAAGAAGATCTTCTGCAGAAAATGTAAAGGATTAAAGCTCCATGAGAAAAGAGCAGCATTAAAAAAAGCTGGGAGCTTGTGGTCGGTGCCTTGGACATGACATGACTTGGACATGACATCTCGTCTGAGTTTTCTCCAGAGATGCAGAAACTTTCACAAACAAGACAGCAAAGAAGAAAAAGGCCAGCAAAAAAACAGACAGGTAAACAAAACCTGACTCTGAGCTTCCTGTAACGAAGACGCTGTTGGAGGTCACTGCAGGTCAGAAGATCGGCACTTAGATTGAGCTCGCATCCGACAAACTACATTACACACAAGGCTGCCGACAGACTGAGGCTGCACACTGTGAAGGTGACCTTAGTCATACATGGTGTGGGTGAAATGTCAGCAGATCCTCCCCAACAACAAAAATACAGCACGGGCCACATTCCTGGGGAGAGATATTTGTTTTGAGCCGGGTCTAAACTATAAACTCCGAATAAAAACTCAAGCTGCGTGTGGGGCGACCGAGTGAAGCGGTGAGGGCGTGAGAGTGGGACAGCCAGCCGGGTTCATTCCTTCGTGCCTGTTCGTTTTGGCGTGGTTACGGCCAACAGGAACCGCTGAGTTATGAATTAAAGATGACTTTTGCTGGCAATATCTTGCCCATCCTTTCAACATCCGGACGGATGCTGCCGTAACAAAACGTGGAAGCGCTTAAATTAAAAGCTTTTGCGTGGTCCCACAAAAGTGCAGCTTTTTTTCCCCCCATGTCCCTTGTGGGGGTTCATATGAATTAAATGTGATTAGCCACATTTTTTGGAAAGCTGAGTTCAGTTTCATTAGTTACATTCAGGCCTAATTACTGTTGAATCAAGAAATCACCTACTTCACTTTGTATGTCAAAGTCAGCTAAAAGATCTCACAAAACAACACATCAAGAACAGGTGAGAAACAAAGTCACTAACATCTATAAATCTCTAAACCCCCCTTTTCTTTCAAATAACCTTGCAGCTTTTTCACGATGTCCTGTACGATCTCTCTAAAGGCTCCTCCTGATAGGAGCACACTCGGGTTATGCAGCAGGACAATCACCTGAAACCCATCAGCAAATCCACCTCTGAATGGCTCAAAAAAAGTCAAACTAGCCAAAGCCCGGACTTTAATCTCATGAAAATGCTTTGACGTGATCTTAAACAGGCTTGAAAACCCTCCAGAGGGATGTGAATGGGTCACTGCTAGTTATCAAAAATGTTTGATTGCAGTTCTTGATGCCAAGAGTGACATAACCAGTTAGCCTTAAGGGGCAATTACTTTTTCACATAGGTCCCAGTAGGTTTGGATACCTTTTTCCCCTTAATCAATGAAACCATCATTTAAAAAACTGCATTTTGTATTTACTTTACTTTTTTGTGTTCCAGTGAAAGAAATGCCAAAACTATGAACCAGTTATTGATGCTCTGTTAGGTGTAGAAGTTATTTTATAATATTTTACTGTTACAAATGTGTTTAAATTGATACATCACAATAAGTGACCCTTCTTTTCTGACATTAGATTAGGCTAATGACTGATTATGTCATGTAAAAGAAATTTTTATTGAACAGATCAGAAATATGGGACATGATTTGCCTCTATGTAGTCCTGTGAAAATCTAAGTATACCCTCTTGTTTCAGTAGGAATTAGGAGGTTAAGTAGCAGCCAGGTGCTGATTATTATCAAAGGCACTTGATTAACTGATCATCAGCAAGTGTGACAACCTCTGTAAAAGCAGAGGTTTTGACACGTTTCTGGTTTGGAGCATTCAGGTGTGCGTTAACACAATATCACAATCCTCCCAGGAGTGGACGATCCAGCAAATTCAGCCCAGGGTCAGACCGTGTAATGCTCAGAGAATCGGTGAAGAAAACATTCAATAAAAATCAACACCTACACTCCAGACACTACAGGATTCAGTTAGCATGCTAAATGTAAGAGTTCATGACAGTACAATTAGAAAAAAACTGAATATTAAAGTTTGTTTGGAAGGGTTGCCATGAGAAAATCTATTCTCTATAAAAAAGAACATGGCAGCGCAGCTTAGGCTTGCAAAATTACATCTAAACAAACCACAAGATTTCCAGAACAATGTTTTTGTCTGTTAGACCAAAAGCAAAATGGAAATGTTTGACTATAGTGCACAGCGCCATGTTTGGCAAAACCACACGCAGCTTATCAGCACAAACACCTGAGACCACCTGTCAAGCACAGTGCTGGAAGGGTGATGATTTGGCCTGGTTTTTGCTGCCACAGGACTTTGGCACACTGCAGCCATTGATTCGACCATGAACTCGTCTGTAGACCAAAGTATTCTAGAGTCAAATGTGAGGCCATCTGTCTGACAGCTAAAGCTGAGACTGGGACAAAGTTGAAGACAAAGTACAGCAGATAATCTACAACAGAAGGGCTGAAAAAAAGGCAAAAAACAAAACAAGAATCAAGGCGTTACAATGGCCCAGTCAAAGACTGCAACCCACCTCAAATGCAGCGTGTAAAGAAATGACTGCAAACAAACGAGGAACTGAAGTAACGTAAAGAAGAGCGGAGCAACCTAACCCTCCATAATGACGTGAAAGAACGATGAAGTCATATACAGCAGAAAATGATAACTTCAAGTTATTACTGCTAAACATGGTTCTATAAGTTAATGGATCACAGGGTGTACTTAGTTTTTCACAGGACTTTATGCAGTCCTGATACACAGCAAGAGTTAACTTATGTACAAACCTGAATCGTGGCTACAAGAACATGCAGAGCTGCACAGTAGTTCAAATGCACTTGTTTTGTCTGTGGATTTCTGAAGGCCTGACCCACAGCTGCCCAACAGTAACAACAATATGCCAACTACGCATCATTCCAATGAAGAGTAGTGAATTATGCAGCATCTATCTGTGGTTATATACTGACTGTATCTAATTGGTCAGCAGTTTGGATGTATATAGGTCAGTGTATTACTCCTGCCCCCTGTTGCCCTTATTGATAAAGTTACTGCATGTGTGTGTGTGTGTGTGTGTGTGTGTACATGCCAACCTGAAGCCAATGCTTCCTCTCTGCTGCTGTCATTCTTGGCAGGCTGCCGGATATTCCAGGAGGTCAGAGGCAGCGTCTCCATGTCCTGCAGACTGCTGAGCTTCAACATGTCCATGTGTCTGCTGGTGCTCTCATATCTGGGAATGAAGCAGCTTTTACCACACTTAAACATGTCCTTGATGATTTCTTGAGTATACACTTCATCGTTCATATTGAGAAACACAGCAATCCGCTGAGAGGACATATACTTGGGGTGTCTGAGCAACTGAAAGAAAATGCAGATGGAGAAAGTCAAGATTTAGGATCCTTATCTTCCATGCTTAATCAAAAATACCAAATGTTCATTCTTGTGTGTACATTTCATAACAGCTTTATCTTTGATTCATCAAATAATCACATTTTCTTTTTTTTTTTGTGGGTACGTACCAATTCAAACAGATGCAACCTAACACTATACTAACAGTATCAAACCCTTTGGTAAACAAATGTTTACAGTCATAACACATAACAGAAAACTTAGTGAAGAACTATTTTTAAGTTGCATCTTTAGGCACTTTGTTAGCAGCCTGTCACAAAAACACATGATTTGTTCCCATATCTGAATCTACAACCACAATTCCAAAACATCTGGAATGCTGCACAAAAAAAAGTAAATTTAATTAAAACAAAAACCCCAGAAACTGATTCAATTCACGTGCCTACCAATGTTAATACCAAACCTACTGAATGCATGTACAGAATCTGTCAGTATGTTGCAGCAGTCACTAAAATGTGAGCAAATTTATTTGGTCTAGATACATTTCATTTCTTCCTAGTAGTATTAGTTGTGATAAGTGGCATTACCTTTCTATTTATTTATCTATTACTATTTGTGTTTAATGTATAATGTATTTATGTTGCAATTTATTTATATATGTTTTTATATTTATATTTTACCTATATATTCTGTATTTTATTTTCAATTTATTATTTATTTTCAAGAGCACTAGATTTCACTGTTCATTAAGTGCATTAAATGCAGAGTGTTTAAAAATCAATGAGTAATCGTGTTATATCGTGATTTAAATACGGACCAAAATAATTGTGATTATGATTTTTTTTTCCATATTCATGTATTTATTACTTCTAGGCTGGATTATTGTAATTCATTATTATCAGGCTGTCCTAAAAGCTCCCTGAAAAGCCTTCAGCTGATCCAAAATGCTGCAGCTAGAGTCCTGACAGGGACTAGAAAGAGAGAGCAGATTTCTCCCATATTGGCTTCTCTTCATTGACTGCCTGTTAAATCCAAGAAGCCTAGAGAAGTAAAAAAAAAAAAGGCTTGCCTTAGTGAGTTCAGACTGTGTTGGAGAATAAAGGTGGTCAAACCAAATATCGACTTTCACGCTTGTTAGAATGGTACAAATAGTTTTTACGCTGCCTTTCAAACCATCCATGAACTTTCTTGCTTATCCCAGGTGCCACGGGGTGAAGGGCAGGGTACAGGGTACAGGTCTGCCTGTACCCTCTCCCTGCCTGTTTAATGTTTTAGTAATGAGAAGAATATCTATCCTAACACGTAGCCTTTTCTTACCTTCTGTGAAACGACCAGAGACTGCCGTCGTTTCTCGTCCTCGCTCAGCGCTGCAACCCGCTGCTTTACTTCTTTCCTCAGCGCTTGCTTTGCTGCCCTCAAGGCGGACATTCTGATATTTATTATTATATATTCTAACTAAATCAAAAGAGATTACTTTCATTAACAGTTTAGAGACATCTACGGGCAAAATGTTTGCTGCTGAGCTGTTGACAGAAGGGATTTCGAAATCTGCTCTGCTTCACGCAACTTTCTGAACGTTAAACATTAACAGACGGTACCGGTGCTGTGACCAGGTCAGCGACATAAAACCAGAAACGACCGGGAACCTCAGACATGTCAGTAACACCACAGCACGGGGTTTTCATTACGGACGCCACCTCCGAGCATGTTTCATACTGCAACAGTGACTTCTTCCTCTTTTTCCTGTAGCTCGGACAAGGTTTGGTACGCTGCTGCCCCCATCAGTGTTGTAACGTCATTGCAAAAACACACAATACTGAATAAACATGTGGCTTTGAGGAAAAGTAGCTCTCTGCTTTGCAAGCCTAGGGTGCGATTTACCTCCCGATTTTTTTAAACACAGCATTTTGAAACGGTCTAAGCATCAGTCAGATCAGAACCCCAATAATCTCTTTGAGCGCTCAGACAGGAGTCTCAGAATCAGTTCCCTCCCAGCTTTTACAGTGTTTTCAATTTGGGGGTTTCTACTTCTGTTCAGTTTATATTTGTTAAGCTTTGGTTTGTGTAATATTTATATTTATTCCCTGTGCGACCCGGCCCCGGATAAGTGGAAGAAGATGGATGGAGGGACTTTCGTTATCCTGTGTTTGTATTTAAGTTTTCCTCTGTTTGTTGCCACATTGCTGTCAGTGGCTCCTCGGCCACTGTGTGCTCTGCTGTCTGTGTGTTTCCCAGTTCAGTTAGATTCATAGTCGGATCTGCTCGCTCCCATCCAGCTCTGCTTATCTTGCGTTTCCAGCAATAAAGCTTAAGTTTGAGTTATGTTAATACACTTATACGTCTTAAGTTATTGCGTTCTTGCCTTCCTCTGGAATAAGCAGGATGACTGCCTCCCTCCATGAGGGTGGCATCCAACCCCTAGTTGCTCTTTTATTATCTCATTTTAGGTTTTCAGCAGTAATTAGTGGTATCAGTGTAACTCTAAAGACGGTGTACCACTCACAGGTAAAATCATCTGGGGGAACCTGTCTTAAGTCTTATAATAACTAAATTGATGACTTGCTCAGTGACTCCAGCTTTAAGAGTTTTGTTGTGCTCTTCCATAACCTGGTAAATTAATTGTAAATGAATTGACTTGAACACTGGCGACATCAGTAATTCAAATGACTCTTGATACTCATCTCCATCCACCCCACCGTCTGTTGCTTTGGATGGAGATGAGTCCAGATACATAAACTCATTCACTTTCACTACCTCTGCTCCTCACAGTTTCACTGTCACACCTGTTTCCTTCTCATTCACATGCATGTGTTTTGTTCTGCTTTCATTCCTCTTCTCAGAGCATACCTCCACGTCTCCAGGCTCTCTTCCCCCTGCTCCCAACTATAATTATAAAATCCTGTCTGCAAACATCAGCATAGAGCCAATCCCTGATGTACCACCATCCTCACATACTTTTCTGCTACTCCTGACTTTCTCTCTTTCTTGGCTTTCTCTAGATCTGCAAAGACCTGCAACTCCTTCTGACCTTCCCTATACTTCTGCATCAACACTGTCAAAGCAAACACTGCATCTGTAGTGCTCCGCATGAAGCCATCCTGCTGCTGCTTGCTGATTGTCACCTCTCTTCTTAACCGAGCTTTTAGAAAAGTAAGAAAAAACTAAGAACGCTAATGATCCTGTAACACATTAACTCCATGGTGCTTGATATTAAGCCCTCATTTATTAGATACTACATGGGCAACACTGGGACCTGAGGACAGAATTTGTTCCACTGCATGCAAATGTGACGCGAATGACAATAAAGTATCCGTGAATCCTTTTCTAACTGTCTTTAAAATGTTTCTCAAATGCTTATTTTCTCTATTTTAATGAAAGAGAAAGAAAACAAATAATTATCCGGCACAGTGTTGATGAGGTAAGAGTAAACTTTCTTGAACAATGCACAACAGTATCTGTGGTACAGTCAAAGCTGAAAGAAGTCCAGTGTAAAGAATGTTAATGATGTGACAGTGGTACGGTTAGGGTTTGAGTTACAGCACCAAAAAACATTTGACTGGGTTTATCAAGAAATGGGGGTTAAAATGATTAAATGATTAAAATGACAATTCATCACAACTTGGTTTTGTTTATATCAATAAAAAGTTTTATTTTTATATTTTATGTTTTAATTACTGCTGTCTAAAACCTTTAACAGTGTTCACTCCACTGGAGAAACAACATACGGTAGGTAAGCTGGTAATTTTCTGTTTGGCCTCATGATGGCACTGTTGTCAGCTTGAATAAAAACCAGGTGTAAAAAAATGTTAGAGACAGATGACAAAAAAGTATCAAATGAGACGTGAAGAACATGATGGCCCAAAAGCTTAAGACTCAGAAACCTGATGGCGAAGCATTTTTCTGTCTTTACAAAACATATCAGTCGTGTATTTTAGTTACACAAGCATTTCAAAACTCATAGAAGACATACATCTCTGTAATTTGCCTAAATGCCTCTTTTGCTGCTCCAGGAATCATGATTCCAGAGAGAACCTGTCCACCAAAAAGCTGATGGATACTAGAAAGTCACAAAACAATCATCTGGCAAACTCATAGTAAAATGATATGTTGTTATGACCATAAGCAGGTGACTGTTGTTTTTAATGAATATCTAAAGTGCTATGAATTAAAACTAAGCTGATGGTGATACCCTGCTAAACACTACTGGATTGTTCACTGACAGTCACTGGAGTCATCAACTCTAAGTTAACCCATTGTTCCAAATAGGATTGCATTGTTTGATTTCTTAAATTTGGGATGGAAACAGTCGAGTTTTATCTCAGCAGAAAAGGAAAATGTTTTACAAATATATTAATTATTCTGTTTTCCAAAAATACAGTGAAAAAAATGTGGGATTTTTTTTTTTACAGCATTTATTGTAAAATGTTTGTGCTGCTGACCAAAGTAGGTATTGCACAGTTTGATACAACACTGGAATAGATACATTTCAAGGTGAAAATTGTTGACATAAATCTGAAAATGGATTCCGCCTGGCTACACTTACAGCCCTGAATTTAGACGTTACCTGTTGGAGCTGTGGGACTCCCTTAATCAGATGAGCTCACCTTTAGTCTTCTTCTGGTACAAAGTCCTTGTAATCTGATTGGTTCACACCTCCTCCATGCACTCTGCAAACTATTCCAAACTATTTTCTATTGTACTATTCCTATTAAAAATAGCCTTAAACACATTTTATGGCTTGATACTGTAGAGGTGATCTGTCTTAAATCTGTGTTATATTTGTTTTGCTCACATGAGGCATATTTCCGATGAATTTTTCAATCAAATTCTAATGCATATAGTCAGAGCAGGTGTGGAAAAATTAGCAACATTTTTAACGTGAAAACAGTGTTTCATGTAGATTTCTAAAGTTTGTGGAATGTCATGGAAGGCCAGAGTTGAGCAGCGTTATTTAAAACATAAATTCAAAACAATGTATATGTGATATGTTTGGTTTGCTGGACTTTTTTGATGAGCAAATGAAATAATCTGTTTCTTGCTTCTTTTCCTCTACTGAATGTCGGGAGCGTGAGTCAGCACGCAGTCTTTGACCAGCAGATGTTTTCTGGTGGAGACAAGCATCCAGGGCCCCCATTCTTGTCCTCCTTCTTCACAGCTCCCTGCCTGTTGGCAGGCTTGTGCTTTTGTTCACCTTCATCCTGTGTTGAGCTGCTCTCATCTCCCTCTTCCTCTTCATTCTCACTCCTTTCATCTTTGGTTAGCTGAAATACAATAAAAATACAGAATGAAAAACATGATGGAAAATAAACAGCTTGTGCTTGTGTTCAGAAAATGCAAAAAGCAGCCAAAGAGAACAAAAGGTCTGCTTGAAAGCCGATATGAAATTGGAGCTGCTGCAGAGAATAATAAGCGGCAGACTTTCAGTGTGAAACACTAAAGCGTATTGTTTGGTTGTACTGTTCTACGTAGTACTTTGCTTTAGAGCAGTGGTTCCCAAAGTCAAGAGTGCCGCGGCCCACTTAAAAACCAGAACCCCACCACCACCTTGAAAATTTGATTCACAAAGCATAAACAACACAGGCTGTTGGCTATAAATTACTAATGCTATCAGTCATATGTAAAGTGCTAATGCCAATGTGTGACCCACTTGCCACTGACACACAAACATCAATACAAGAACAGAAAATTTAGGTCAGAGTAATGAGCAACATCACAAGCTAACAACCCCACATTACCACTGTTAATTCACTTATACTTTATATAAATAAATACACTGACACTGTGTGTGTGTGTGTGTGTGTGTGTGTGTGTGTGTGTGTGTGTGTGTGTGTGTGTGTGTGTGTGTGTGTGTGTGTGTGTGTGTGTGTGTGTGTGTGCACACGCACGCGTGCATCTTCCCGTTTGTCTTCCAAGTGTGTCACATTGATGTGTGACCTTGGTTTTGGGGATTTTGGACATTGTCAGCAGAGTTTCAGTAATAAAGCTGTTTGAGTCCCACGTTGTCCTCAGGCATCCTGCGTTGGGGTCCGGCCTGCCACACAGTGTCACTGTGACACTTCAAAAAACCAACATGATGTTTCAAAATGCTCAGTCCAAAACAGATGGCTATATCCATCTTTTATATACAGTCTACAGGTTAGCACACCTGTCAAACAACACAACCATGCCCATAACTTTAAGCCTTACTAGTATCCAAATGCAGATTTTGGCACATAGGCATTAGCTTCATTTTTCAGCCTTGGCAGCTGCTGCTTGGCTAAAAGAAAACAGTTGCTAAATAGCAACAATTATTCTGAATAGATTTGTCATTAATTTTATTTATGCTCAGAGAAGAGACAGACACAGTGAGGTGTTGATGTGCCACACAATATAATAGAAATGCTGTCTTCTGATTTCTCAATGGCCCCACTATCCCAAAAGCAAATATTAACACATGACAAATGCCATGTGAGCAAGAATTTTTTATATTGTAATCACTGTTATTTGCTTTCTTTCCAGTTTAGCTGGATATGATCTCTCAATCATGTCTCAATCAGAGACATGTTGTGTTTAAATTGAAAATAAAAAAGTGGAGTGTAGCCTGTGTTTAGTAAAACCTTGTTGCTGCTTATATCTTGCTTCCTTACTGTTACTGAGATAACAAATTTGAACAATGCATGTAAATAATGTCATAAATTTGTATTTCAAATTTATTTGGCTCTTATACAAATACTGAGTCATGTTTGAAACATTAGTTTGCATAATGATAGTTTGTTTGCGTTACGCTATTGTGTATAAGCTTCCTAGCCTGTACTAGGCTGTTGACACATTAACACATGCTCCACATTGAATGCTGGTTGTTTACTACTTGAGAAGGTCTGTTTTGTCATTATTCATGACAAGAGCTTGAATTTCACATAGTTGGCTTAGTAAGCTATCAGCACTATTGTATTGAGTAATATATTTGAATAGAGTAACAGTCTGAAGTTAGAGGTAACAGAATGTTGTAATGTTACATGTATTTGAATGAAATTATAAATCTCCCCACGTTCAGTTATCACAGTGTTCTATGAAGAACTAATTCCTAAGAATAAATGGACCTCATTAACATCAGAATGAAGTGCAGTTACAGTGAAAACGTGGCCTACTCTTCATCCTGCTACCACATCAGTACTGCTTCATCACCTGCAGTCTGTGGACTCGGCGTAGACTCGATTGACCAGGAAGTGTTTACAATGGATGGTGCTGCATTTACTTAGGAAAGGAATGTCTGGGTCAGTACACGTAACTGCATGTAAGATTACATTTCATTACATTACTTTTTAGTTTTTGCTGTGTACCTCTGCATAATTGCCCTTATTACTACCATTATTGTTAGTAGTAGTAGTAGTAGTAGTAGTAGTAGTAGTAGTAGTAGTAGTAGTATAGATTGCTTTGAACAGGTTCAGCTTGCTTGGGATGGATTTGGGGAAAGAGCAGGGGAGATCAGAGGGTCGGGCAAGGTGAGTGTTCTACAGTTTGTGTAACATATGCTAATCTTGTTTTATGTATACCAGAAAATGTTTAAACATTCAATACCAGAAACATGAAAAAAATTGTGACAGAAAGCACATTTTTGTTAGTGTGCAGACTTACAGTGCCAAATATAAACTTCCTGATCATGCGGAGAATGAGGTAGGCCCAGAAAATGTGCAGACAAAGAAGGACCACCAGCACTGTGTTAAAGAAGTAGTAGCCAAAGAAGGCAGGGTAGTAGAGAACAGGGTAAACCCAAGTACAGTGGATCAGCCTGAAACACAGAGATGTAAAAATCTGTTACATTCAACAGTGTAACCCACGTCTTATGTAATAAGATTGCCAAGTAAATAGTCTTATTTTGAACATACAGCACACCATTAATATACTTTATTATATTGGCTCAGTCTATAGTAAGTCCTTGACTGTTTATTCTGTTGCAATCCCTCATGATGGTTTGTAGGTTTAGTTTGTGTTGAGCTTGTTTTTGACTGAACTAAATTCAGTTGTATTATCTAAGAAGTAAGCTGTAACCTCCAGGGTTAAAATATGAACAAGACCCCTCACCAATGGGGATATCCTCCCACAATTAATGGAAATATAAAATAATATAAAAACAGCCCCATTTAATAATAGAAACCCCTTCGGCAGACATCTTTTTATTACCTTGTGCAAAACTATGTTTGCCCTAAACTTTTGTACAAGGCTGTAAACGACATAATGGCTTTCTATTTATACAATCTATATTATGTAAACATAGATATAAGATTATATATTATCTTAGACATAATGCATACTTTCAAGTTATTCACATCATATTATACCCATCTGTTCAGGAATATTACTACATAAAGCACCCATACTGCATAATTTGCTGATATCAATGCATTATATATATGACATCACTATAATCATAATGCATCTGTGTTGTTTACATTTGAGCAGTAGGTGTGACTTTAATGTTGCTCAATGATGACTCATAGTATGTACTATTTATGGCCATGAGTCATTCCTGACCAACATGATGCTCAGCCAATCACAAGTTTGCATCACAGGCAAATCTTTAGAACTGACGTTATTCTAAACAGACCGACTCTTTACCGAGAAATCTGGGATTCCCCGGGTTCTCACTATCCTGTTACTGCCAGCTGTTTAGTGTTGCTAGATATGGGCAATCTCCTCGAATTCAAGGTCACAAGAAGAAGGACCCAAATTATTAATGTCTACAGACTTCAGCTGAGGTAATTAGTAATAACAGCAGCAGCACCTCTTAGACTGGTTCAACACAAACTAAAAAATGTGTCCATCCACAAAGGTCCAATCTGTTGAAGGAAGATTGGATTTGTTTTGGAGATGTGGGCTTTTTCTGTACAATATTTTTTTATATAAAATGGTAATGTGGAAATGTCACCAGCAGCAGAACTGTGCTTGCAGTGAGAACCAAAACACGTGATGATCACTATTTGTGTCAGACGATGGTGGTGGTGACTACAATAACTGATATTAACATATGTTATATTAAGGACATTTTGGTGAACATACTGTTATTACCAGGAACTATTCAATATAGTTATGTAAAAGGTTTTCTTGACATAATAATCCAGCTGTAAATGACAGAGGTCAGTGATACATACATACTGCAAGTGAAACATTTTTAAGGATCTGCTTGAGTTTGAATGTACAAATGTACTGGAGAAAAGAAAAATAATCATTCTTCTTAACACACAAGTTCACTCTCTGTCTCTTCTATCACTGACACACACACACACGTGCACACACACACGCGCACACACACACACACACACACACACACACACCCACACACACACACACACACACACACCAGCTTACCAAAATGGAAAGATGATCAGTCGTGTTACCATAAAAACTATGGCAAACGAAACAAAGAGAGTTTGGCAGGTTTTCTCCCATTTGGCATAGTTGAATAATTTGGCAGACTAAAAGAAAAAGAAGTTTGAGCATTAATCAGCCACACAGAGCAAGTCTGAACTGAAACACAGTCATTTTATTCACCATACAGTATCCCAATACAATACAATTAAGCTCTGTTCAAAATGCAACCAAACCCCATTATATTTCTTTTTTTTGATTCAGCAGACTGACAGAAACAGGCATTTGTACTTTGCATGTTTATCTGTTTTCTGATCATTCACTGGAGAAAACTTTCCATGTGACCATGTTACCATGTGGGGTAGGTGGCTGTTCAGAACAAGTTACCATACAAGTTTTTACTCATATCGGTCATCTTCTAGATTCCTACTCGTTTCCTTTATCTGCAGTATGTGGTGCATTTATTTTGAACTGTAAGTAGTGTCCAGTTACTAAAAGTCAAGTCAAGTCAAGTCAAGTCAAGTTTATTTATAAAGCACATTTAAAACAACGACATTGACCAAAGTGCTGTACAAGATCTGTAACCCCAAGGACTATACTAAATAAAAATAAAAATATATAAATAAATAAATAAAATAATAAAATAAAAATAAATAAATAAAAACATTAAGAACAATAAATAACATAAGAAAATTAAAAATTAAAACGTTTAAAACAAGTACCATAAAATACCATAAAACAATCATCTAAAAGGAGGTAGCACTGCAGCCAAATGCCAAGGAAAAGAAATGTGTTTTTAATAGAGATTTAAATGTGTGTATCGTCTGAGCTGTGCGGATATGGAGAGGTAGATCGTTCCATAGCTTTGGTGCTGCTGCTGCAAAAGCTCGATCACCTCTCTGTTTTAGTCTAGTTTTAGGCCTCTGTAAGAGCAGCTGGTTCGATGACCTCAGAGCTCTTACAGGGGTGTGACAGTGAAGCAGCTCAGACAGATACAAAGGTGCCAGTCCGTTTAAGGCTTTAAAAGTAAGCAATAAAATCTTAAAATCGATTCTAAAACGGACAGGGAGCCAGTGAAGGGATGACAGGACTGGGGTAATGTGTTCATGCTTTTTTAAACCGGTTAAAAGACGAGCTGCCGCATTCTGGACTACCTGCAGGCGGCGCACAGATGATTGATCTATGCCAAAGTACAGAGAATTACAGTAGTCCAGGCGGGAAGTAATAAAAGCATGAATAACTTTTTCCAGGTCCTGCTGGGGGAGATAAGGTTTTACCTTGGCAGTCAGTCTTCATCTTCTAGCTAATCACATTTGCAATCTCCAAGTCTAGAAAAAATATGTGGCTGAGACTGACCTCTAGCAAAACATCCGAAGCATCATGGATAAGCATAACCAGTGTTCCTATACGAATGTAGTTGGCACACCAGGAAAATGATAAGAGGACCAGCGTGGCCAAGTGGTGGATGATTTGCTCCTTAAAGTCCTGATGGAGATAAGACACACACAGATACACAAAGACACGCTAAACAAAAATAATGTGCAATAACCAAAATATAATTGTTACTATTCAGCTTTTCTAATGTACCTTGACCCTATACATCCCAAGGCCATGAGGTGTTTACGTGCACAGCCTTGGAAGTTGGATAAATGGGTTCTCTACAACTATTAACTAAAATATCTGTCCTCTGCTTCATCTTACCTGATGGAAGCTGCATGTCTTAAGTCACTTCTAACAGGGTAAAATAAATCCGGGGTTCTTAGCAATAAAATGTTGTGAAAGTGAGCATGTCAGCCTATACAGGCCAAAGGGTAGGGAGAGTCAGCCGCGAATGTTATTCACTCTAATCATAATGCAACAGATTAAGTGTTTAAGTAGTAGAAAAAGGTTTCCAATTGCATGAGTTTACCTTTACCTTTGTGCACTCCAAGGGAATCTAATTATCAGACCCAGGGAGGCTGTATTAGGAAGAAAAGGAAACTTCTCCACATGCCTGATCATAAAAAGCTAAACATGATTTTATGTCCTTTTTTTAACCTTTGTCCACAAATGATTTTCTTAGTACTTCGTATCTCTGAGAGAGAAGAGTCTTCCAGTACTGATGATTTTTTGTTCCATAAAGATGTTATAAAGTGGGTGAGCAGAGATGGCTTATGACACCTTTAGAGTGCTTTTATTCACCACCTGTCCCAGTGTGTCCAGTCTGGCTCCAGTTACAGAGCCAGCTTTCCGCACTAGTTTGTCCAGTCTCCTCGTATCCTTGTTTGTGATGCTGCCACCCCAGCACACTTTCCACCACACACTGATAGAACATCTTCAGCATTTTACTGCAGACTTCAAGAGAGCTCAGATTTCTAAACAAAAAAGAGACGCTCTGCCCCTGTTTGTATAGTTTGTCTGTATTCAGGGATCAGTCTAGTTTGTTATCTAGGTGTAAACCTAGATATTTATATTTTGTTACCACTTCTGTGTCCACCCCACAAACTTTCACAGGCTGGAGAGGCGGGCCTTAATCTTCAGAAATCTAATATCATTTTGTTCGTCTTAGAGGTGTTCAATATGAGGTGTTTTTAGTGACTCCAGTTGCTGAAGGCTTTAACAAGATCCCTATATGCAGATTCCTGTCCATTCCTGATACACATCTCAATGGCAGTGTCATCTGAGTATTACTGGATGTGGCAGGACTCAGAATTGTATTTGAAGTCTTCTGTATGAAGTGAAAAGGAGCCACGACAGTCCAGTGTGGAGCACCTGTGCTGCTCATTAATGGCCCAGAAACACAGTTCCCCAACCTGACAAACCGTGGTCTAGGAAACAAAGAAAAAATCCTCATCCATCTCTGTGAGCTTTGAATATATTTGGTTGGATGGCACAGAAAGCAAAAAACCCAAAAACCCATAACTCTCAAATCCCAGATTCCTCCATGTGAGCTGGGGCTTGGTGAAGCATGTAGAGGACAGCATCATTTACTCTGATGTGTTTGTTTGCAAACTGCAGGAGTTCAAGTTTGTCTTTGACCTCAAGTCTCAGTAGGTGTAGAATCAGCTGTTCCAAGGTTTACATGATGTGTGATGTAAGAGCCACTGGTCTGTAGTCATTTAGTTCAGCTGGACACTTTATTTTTGGTACAGGGTGTCTTCCACAGTGCCGGCACCACTCCAACTGTAGACTCAGGCTAAAGATCCTGTGGAGAGGTTGACACAGTCCTTATGCAGCCTTGGACACACCATCTGGGCCACCAGCCTTCCCAGAGCATCGTCTTCCTTGCTCCAATCTCACCCTGTCTCTGTGACAAACAAGGGTGGAGGAACAGGTGTGAGGGGGGAAGTAGCTGCCACATTAGAGATGGGGTGGGTGTGATGGAGAAGCGCACCTCAGTAGCATCAGGTGTCCATTTCCTGACTGTAAGTTTAGTCTCTGCACAGAGGGTCTGCAGAAAAACCAAGCTGTGGTCTGATCTACCAAAAAAGGTGGTAAGACAGTAGGTCTGTCAGCTTCTTTGACATTGGCGTACAGCAGATCAAGAGTTTATTTTCTCTGTGTGAATCCAGTCAGGTGGGAGCAGAGAGACACTTGACTGAAGCCTCCTGAAATGACGAAGCGCCTCTGGATGTTTAGTCTGTATCCTAGCAACAGTTTCTTAGAGACCTTCACGTGGAACTTTGTCTGATGTCTTCGGTACACAAGTATTATTAAAATATGACTGAATTGTCTTGGAAACATTGCTACAATAGGCAGCAATGATAAGACAAACTGTACATGTTCATCATCAGGGTGGTGGTGTGTGTTGGGAAGAAGGGGACTGAGCACTGATTCCTGAGGCAACCAAATGTGATGGAAAAGATGCTTTTTTTCTTTCCCTGCTTTGACTGATCATTTAAAGCAGCTCTGAAGCCAAAATGCTGAGATTATATAGGTCCATCAATGATATCTCTTCTCACTGAGCTCAGTGTTTCTCTCAATGATAGCAGCTTCAGGTTTCATTCTTGCTCTGTTTGTATGCCCACACTCTTGTGTCTGAGCTCTCTGTCTCTCACTGTCATTTCTTTATTATCTTATTCTTATTTTTATTTTGTAAGGATGAAGATTAAAATAATTGAATTGTTATGTCTTTATGGGGCAGGTCGCATGATATATAATTGCACTTCTGTTGTTGAGATTCAAAATAATAGAGAATGATGTTTCTAAAATATAACATTACCTTTTTGGAAACCTTACAATCTTTGACATGTGGACAAATGGCATCAGAATCTTACACTAATTCAGTTATGTAAAGAAAATAAGTAGCAAATGAATAGGAGCACATAAAACTGAATGGAAGAACCAGCACTTACCTTTCTCTTGACATCAAATGCAACACTGAAAAGAAGGCAGCCATAGAAACTCATCTCCAAGATATAATACCAGTACTGGGACTCTAGCATGGTCTGCAGAGAGAGAGACACGGAGGCAGATTCAGGAAGACAGGACATGTAACATGACATTATAACCAGTCATGCAGACAAAAGGTTTGATTTGTCCTACGCCTTATAGCTAAAAATGAAGAACTGCAGAAGAATCTGTTGTCCTCACTAAGGTGCAGCATCCCATGTAAAACCAGTACAGCTTGATAATACAGCTATACTTCCACTACAGACTCTGAAACAAAAGGAAATCTGAATACTTGTAATTAAATTCCCATTACACACAACTACAGGCAATAAACATTCCAAGTTTACAATGTTCCACATATTAAAGTACAGCCCTATTGCTTCAGTTTGTACTGACAGCAAACAAAGATAAGCTGGTCAGTGTCTTTGTCTAAAATACCTGTAAATATTGAAAATCTTTGTGCTTCATGTATTTACACAGATTCCACTTTAAAAAAAAAAAAAACAAAACATTTTAATAAGTGATTTTCAAAAACTGTGAGTCACTCTGATCCTTGATTGGATAATTAAATAATGAGTTCACAAACTTTCAACAAATGGCAGAGAATCAGAGCACTGACTGACAGCTAACTCAAAAATGTTGTGGTCATCAGAAACTGATATCTTGTCCCGTTACATCTCACAGAAGTGTGACCTCAGCAGAAAAGAGTTTTCTCTAAAACTTTCCCCTCAGGTTCCTCTCTCCTGGCACATTTTCTTTCTTTTCTTCTTCTTCTGCTGCAATGAGCAGTTAGTTTTAGCTCTTATTTTTCCATGGTGACATGATTGTATCTCTAACTGTTCAGTCTAAACAACAATATTGGAACATATTTAACAAAGAGCCAGCATGATAATAACTAGTATGACGCTACATTTATTTTAATACTTATACATTATTTTAGTAGTTATACACTATTTTAAGTTTTTATAAATCCTCCCCACACACTTATACACCAAATATATACATTACTGTACAACACGTATTACACATGTGAAGAACGAGTACCGCAAAAACCTGTGAAAGAGCGAAAATACCGCGATAAATATTTTACACTAATATTGATTGAAAACCCACGAAACAGTGAACCGCGAAGTAGCGAGGGATTACTGTAGATGATATATATATATATATATATATATATCTTCTGGAGTGTCTATTGCTGCGTTTCCACTAGTACCTACACCATCTGCACGGTTTGCAGGCATTTCCATTAGGTCCTGGTACCAGGTATGAGGTACTTTTTTAGTACCCCCTCAGCCGGGGTTCCAAGCGATCCGAGGCGATCCGAAACTGTGACACTGAAGAACAGCATGCCACTGATTGGCCAGGGAGTGTTGTCACTTGCTGAGTCATGAGAGCGACTCCTTCACCAGAATCAACCGCGCCATTTTTAAAACCCGACAGCAAGAAAATGGAGGCATACAAACCACTGAGAGGCTCGGTTGAATGCCTAGACTGACAGTTTGCAGTGGTAGTTTTTCAACAAGTGAGTCATCTGAAATGTGCACACAGCATACATATTCTAATACTTAATGATAACCTTCATCCATTAAAATATTGTACGGGGACTTAGTAAACTGACTTTAGCTATCGTTAGCTTGCCTCTATCTCATCCATGGCTGTGTTGTGTTTTGAGTCGCATACAAATTACATCAAGAGACTACTGCTTGCGCGGCTATATCGACTCCACCCACATTGAGGTGGTACTCAGTGTAATGGAAACAAAACAAGACTGTGGCAAGTCGAGTTGACCTGCGTTGAGTAGGTACTAGTGAAAACGCGGCATATCTTTTTCACACGTTTCCTCTGTGGTGTTGGTGGTGTTGACTGATGATTACGGGGTGTAAGAAAGTATACATCAAACCTGCTTGGGAAAACCTGTCCACACTTCCCTAGTGTCATAAAGCCATTCTTTCTGCAAAAAAATGAAGATTATATTATTATTTCTACAGGTAATGAAGAAGAAGAGCAATGAAAAGTTATATTAAGCTGCTCAAAACAACAGCATAATGAGTTTGGAGACTTAATCATTTAACCACTGCTGTCTTGAGTTGCATTTCACAATAAAAGCTTACAGTATGTTTCTGCTGAGATGCAAGAAATAATTATGTTACTTACATCATGCAGTGCTACTATTCCTCCAATGAATGCAGACAGGTAGAAAACAAATCGCCAACTGTGGGAAGCACAGAGGACACGTGTATAGACTGTTACTACTAAAATGATGGGTAATTTCAGAATGATCACACACACACACACACACACACACACACACACACACACACACACACACACACACACACACACACACACACACACACACACACACACACACAGTAGTAACCTGGCCTCTGTGAATTTCTTCAGAACTCCAGGACGGTCCTGTCTGCGTCTCCTTCTGAACCAGCGCTCCACTTGTCTCACAGACAGACTGCTTTTCTTAGACAGCCCTTCAATGTCAGCCTGGTATGCAGATGTACACAGACACAAAAACACATGCACAATTGTTTATGTAGTTTGCATGTATAGTGTGGCTCTGTGTGGAGTCACATAACTTGTGGCTGCTGAAGGGTCTCTCAATTAAAGGGCAGGGTAGAAATATACAGTAGTGGCAAGCTTTGGGACATCCTTGATTTTCTCTTCCAGAAATAGTAACTTTCAGTCAACAGCTCCACAGATGTATGAATGTAATTTTTCATAGGATTTGGTAATGTGTTAAGATGATGTACATCACTTCATGGGCCTCTGTGTGAAACACAATTTCATTTTCATGCGAAGCATAAAAGCGACAAATAAAAGGAACCTGAATCTGTATCTTTCTCAGCAGACTACAAAACATGGAAGGAACAGAAATGATCACCACAGGGCAGTAAAAGGCAGTTTGCCCCGGTGACTAAACTGTAGCTATCCACACTGACAGAGAATAATATCAAAAACAGGGAAACTGAGGAGCATAACAATCAAAGTGAGGAACCTGGTATGCTCTCTATGATATGACATACCACACATTTTTTTAATGTTTCTATTTTTCAGGATGTAAAGCCACCAAAGGTAAACGATGTTAACATTTTAACTGTCAGGACTAAATGTGCATGACCTAGTTTACCTGAGCAGGAATTCTACACCGAGCAGTGTAGTAGAATTCCAAGACAGAGTTTTCCTCTGCTTTCAGACAGACTGTCTGCTTGATTCCAGCAGAGATGGCGAGTGGTGTTGCTATCCACCTGAAATACCACAAACACACACAGAATCAAATTTAGGACATGATGTAAAATGTCATTTAAGAAAGATTTCATTACAAGAACCCAAATAAAAGGAAATTAGAAACTGAATATTTAGCATTCTGATTACAGCTTATAATGTTAATATGTAGCTATGATTATGACATAGCTATTACTTTGGCTGTAGCCATGGCTGTGCTCTGTTTGTCAGGATTGTGGTTGTGGGGGTTTTTTATGGGTGTCACACTGACAACGTGCAGCGGCAGTGTGTGTGTGTGTGTGTGTGTGTGTATGCAACAAATCTGTCACAGCCTCACTGAAGGTTCAAGCTGAACTTTCCCTTCAGAAGATAACATGAAGCCACGGTGCCACCTGTCACCACAGGAAGAGCAGCCACAGTTGTGCTTAAGCACTGGTTCACAATGAGCCTTCTAGAATGATTAATGAGCACTAAATGAAAGTGTGAGTAAGTGTTGAAGTGTTGCTACCCCACCACCACCACCACCACCACCACTGAGCAATTTTAGATCCACACATTATACTTGTGACGTAAGCTATTGTACATGAAATCATTTGGAAGTGTAGGTTCACAGTTGCAGTGTGGAAGTTACCTTTCAAACAGGTATCTGATGAGTAAAAGGGCTAAGGCATAGGGGACAGTGACATAAAGATGGGAGGCTTTGGCATAGACCCGACCCTCCTTGTCTTCCAGGTCAGCCCACGTTAGGCCCACAGGCAACCAGAGTCTCTCTGACCAGAAGCATTCATAAAGAGTGTCAAACATCCCTCCTCCCTACAGGAGCCAAAAGGTTATAAAAACACAAGAGAAAGTAAGGTTATGATAAGTATCAATAGTCAGGCAGCCTTTTGATGCTAATATTATACTTTGATAAGTGCATGCTTATTGAGTGCTAGCGTTACATTGTTTATTTTTCTATCCAGGTTTTTTTTTTTTTTTTACTACATCTGCGGTGTGTTTGGGATCTTTGTGATGCAGAAGTTGTTGCCGGTCAGACTGGCAATCTGACGGGACTTTTGTGCACTTATAATACCATCAGCTTTGACAAGAACCCCAACACAACTGCCTGAAATGCAGCCCCACATGATGACAGACCTCCTCTGTACATATTCACAATAATTTGATAATCTGACCCCTGCAGACTGGGAACACCCACAAGAGCTGCAGTTTTGGACATGATCAGACCCAGTCATCTAGCCACAATAATTTGGCTCTTGTCAAACTCAAATCCTTATGCTTGCCCATTTTTCCTGCTTCTAACACATCATCTCTGAGGAATGTTAACTCATACATCGACTAACAGGTGCCGTGATGAAAAGATAATCAGGGTTCACCTGTCAGTGGTCATAATGTTATTCCTGCTTGGTGTAAGTATACTTATATTTATGTATGTGTTACTTTTCTAACAAGGATGTCTGTATGGTAAGAATAATTGTACAACAAGCAGACTGCAGTCACAGCACAGTTACTGCAGAGTGCACACAGGTCTATTTAGATAACAAATATTGACTTACTGATCTTTCCCTCAGATCACTCCCACACCCTTTTAACAGCCCTTTGTGACTTAACTGCAGAAAGAAAGAATGCTATAATGTTGTTTTTTTTAATGAAACATATGTCACATATAATACCCATGTAGCTCTATATGAGATTCATCAATATAACTACATCCTCAGGGCGTTTTACCAAGTGATATTAACTGGTTAGCGAGTTTTCAGTGTCTCGAAAGCCGTTCTCTTTTTACCCGGCTAACGTATGCTCAACACATGACCTGGAGCAGGGCCTGTTCTGAGGTTCAATACGTAACTCAGCCATAGATTGCAGAAAATTCCCGACTGGCAACATTTTCTTTGGTGATGCAAATGTTGTTATACTTGATTGTAATCTTCCATTAAATCACTTTTCCACTGCTGGAATTGCAGTTGCTAGAATATACATATCTAACCTTTTCCACGATAACCTCCAATCAATCAGGAGACAACATTTTTCCCCAGTGTGGGATCTGTTTGTTACCAGATTCCATTTCCATTGAAGTTCACTCAGCGTGCATGACATGTTCAGCCTGCCTGCTGCAAACACATCTGCAGCGTCGGCGTTATGGACGGGCCTTGGGGGTCCAGGGCTGGTGGCAGTAAACTTAATTTGAGTTACTCATTATAATGTGATCCAGTTCACTTGAGTCACTTGAGATGTCAAGAATATATAGAATAAGAATATAGAATAATAGTTATAGAGTAAGAATTAAACAACATAATAATAAACAAAAACAAACAAGCTGAAAAAAGGATAAATGTGCAAAAATCAGTGACATAACAAACACTGATGTATTTCATTACTTAATTATTGGAATATTTAACTTATTATTTACTTAAGCCACTGACTACATCACCTGAGTCAGTGCTGTTTCCAGTGAGTCCGTCGTTAACCCGGATCAGCGGAATCAGTTGAGTCAACAGTGTTTCTGGTAAGTCCGCTCTCATTTCCTTTTAGCAGCAGCAGTTAGTCAGAGGACTCATCTGATCCAGGTTAATGGAGACCCCGGATTCATGATTCAGCAGGAAGATAACCTTGTATAATGCTTCTGCAGCAGTGTGGTAACCACCATGATTAAGGAGACACTGAGCAGACGGCATGTGCAGGTCAGACTTTGGGAAGGACCCCTCACATAAACTAAAAAGAGGTCAGTGAGTAGGGTCATGCTTTAAAACAGTGAGTTATAAAGCATGACCCTACATAAAAATCACAAAATAAATGGAAATATGTTGAGGATACTGAGCGCTCACAGTCAGCTGTTCTAGTGTCAGTTCTGATCCACTTCTGCACTTAGAGAAAACGTCTCTCCTGCAATCTAAGACAGATATTTGTGCACTTTTATAACTGACTACATTTCTCTGTGAGCATACTATGTGTGTATGGTTGTAATTATGCATGATGGTGTTGGGGGGTTGGAATAGCAGAGTGACTGGAGCTGAATGCCCCCTTGTCAAAGCTGGTTGCCCGTCCAGTTCATATGGTCTGCTGCTGACCCTGCACATCTCTCTGACTTATCTGTTTTTACTCACATCAACCTGGAGGTGTTTTGGGCACTTTAACAAAATTAGGAAGTTTATTTTTTAATAAATACAGCACCAACAGAAAACTTATATGTGGTAAAAGTGCAGAATTTTCCCCTGAATTGGACAAAAACTTGCATCAAATAATGCCAAAGTAAAAATGAATTAATGAATTTGATTCACCTCCAGGTCACCTCAGGCTTTAAATAGCTACCGTATATTCACACACATTATCTCAACTGGTCTGTTAGCTGTTTGTTTAGTGTTTCAAGTTACATTAAAGGAGATTTGCCTCCAGTCAAAGTACCAGTTATTCCACTTTTCCATAGCTGCTGGCCCTATAAATGTGATCTGCTGTATAGATTTTAAAGCAAACTCAGATAGAAACATCTCACCACACCTTCATCAATCTTTTGTGTTCAAGAAAGCACAACTTAGACTTTTACTCTGATGTTGTTGAGAACTGAGAATTCATTCATTCCTGCTCAATTGTTCCAAAGCTGACACACAACCGGAGAACAAATTTCACTAACAGCAGAACGGCCTCGGATCAAAAAACTCCTGCAATTTCCCGTAGCGATGTAGTTTAAGCACAGTTACATTCAGATTAAAACGTGCAGCGTGCTCACTCGTCACACTCTAGGGTCCGTTAAAACAAAAGCTTACCTTTTCACTGCCAGTTCAGCCAGACAGAACAGATAAAAGAACTTTTTCCACAGTAGCTGACTGCTCGTGTTTTCTGTGGAATATCAACATAGACGGGAAAATCTTAAGCCCCCACCCCAACACACACACACACACACACACCACCACTACCCTCACTGTATGACAAGCAGCCAGCCACTCTAGTCTTTGTTTGACATTGTTTAGGGTCACACCCACCCAGCCACAATTACCTGGGAAGGGCTTATTTTCCCCTTCAGGAAGTGGAGGTAGGCTAATGGATTGCCACAGAACACACAAGCTTTTTTTTTCTCCCTACCTGCCCTCAAGGGATGTAATAACATTGTTTGCACTGTGGTCCTGATAATATACAAGAGGCAAGTTCTCCCCCGGAACAAACCCCCCAGGACCAGAAAGATGGAAACCTATGCTGGCTTTTAAGAACACTGTTAATATCCAAAATACTGTATATAACAGACATATTTCTTTAACAAGAAAAACAAATATTTGCTGCAGTACAACTGTGTTTAATTTGGAAATTTTGCATGTGTGTGTACAGCCAGAACAAACAGGGTACCAGGACTCAGCAGTGAGCTAATAGAGAGCTTTGATGAGACTAATTTAATTATTAACATGAACGGTACCTAAAAGTTTCTATTAGGACCAAAGACAAACACTTTTAAACATAAAGGTTGTGCAAAAACACCCACGTTCTGTTTGGGAGGTCAGGAAACACGAACAGACATGGTTTAAAGGAGCGCAAGACTTCCACTAGAGCCCGAGGATGTACGATGGTAAATCTCTTTCCTGAACAAAGAATCATTTTGTAACCATAAATTCTTGTTGTGCTTTCTGTCCCATCTCACACATACAGAAGATAATGCCTCCCAGCCATAAAACCATAGCACATTTCCTGAGGACACTATTCTCTTTTTAAATTAAGAAATAATTAATAACCATCTCATGTGATCATTGTTTTTAATTTTCCTTCAGAAGATTTGGCATAACAATGGAGAATGTGGTGGTGAGCTGCAGAGTAATTCAATGGGAATGTCATGATTACCTTCAGAGTAAAAATTAAGGTATTTTGTTAAGATTAGAGAATACCAAGACTTAAAACAGCCCACACAGTGTAGACAAATGGCTGTTCTTGTAAACCTGCATTTAAAACATGTTCTCTGACAGCCACGGCAAAGCTGCTCTCCAGCTGAAAAACCACACAGAAACTCTTATGGTGCAACATTAAAACTGCTCGCTGAGGATGTCGCTGTGACTCTGCTGCAAATTTCTGGTACAGAAGCTTTCATCAGAAACAAGCTTCAGGGTGCTTGAATTAATCGGGCTTACATGCATGTAAAAGTTCCACGTGTCCTCAGTCCAAACTTTTTTTTTTCAATAAAACCTATTCTAGTAAATTCAGGCCTTAATTACAGAATGTGTTTATTTTATGAAATGGGACAAAAAGTATGCATTTTTTTAAATTCTTGCGAGAGATTACCGTTGTGTAAGTCAGTCCTTTAAAATCACCCCGTTTCTTCTGATTGACTTCTCCTTGTAAGCAAAAGGCTGTGAACATGAATTAGAACACCATGCTTTTGATGGCAGGACATATAACCTACATCTCCTTACAACGTTTTTAATCATACTGAGGATTTTGTTTTGTTTTTTCACTATGTGCAACTGTCGTTATTATTCATTTAATTCTTGATGTGTCTATTTTTATTCTGCATAAAGGAATCTGCAATCCTCTTTTTGAAAGGAAAATTTGTGTAGTGTTTGTCATCCACTATCAACTTCCAGAATATTAACAGATATTTGGCCAACTAATCATAAATGAACAGAATTGTAGTTTTAAGTGCACCTTTGTGTTTTGCAGTATGGCTGTAGGGACATGACTGAGAGTCAACAGAAAGAATTTAGACCAAGATGAGCCCGAGTGGTGTTGGAAGCATGTACTGTGGAGGGAAGATCAAGTTCAAATGAAACTCTCGGTACCCATTTTATACAGACATTTGTTATTCACATTACCTTTATAATCACCCATTTTTGGTAATGACTGTGGCAAAGAGTTTTATTTAATTCTTTTCATTAAAAAACAAAAACCAAATATGTATATTTCCAGAACGTCATCAAAAAACAAACAAAATGATTGATCTTCATGATTTACTGAACTGTGATGATTTCTGGTAGCAGCTCTCTACTTGTGCGAGCAGCTTGAAGAGTGAAGAAGGGTTATATGGGAAAAGTTTCTTTGTGTGCAGCCTCATCACCACCTCTCTGAGCTCTGACAGACAGAGGACGGCTTTGACTGATATCTCACCTGTGAGCTGCCATGACAGAGGTGACATGTTTGTGCATGATGTTTGCTCACTATGTGACTGTAATAACCTTTCTGCTCTTGTTTCCAGGGTGGAGTTGGGTTCAGTCAGTGAGGCTGGTGTTGACTCACACTGGTTCACATTCAAGGAAGTAAATGTGCTTTTCTCACATACGGACGCCACTAGTTGAACCTCAGGATCCTGTGTGTTCTCAGGATCAGACTCATCAGAGCTCTCATAGTCTACAAGGCGAAGCTCCGCAGGCAGACAGAAGCGCTCCCCTGGTGGACTGACGTCTGAGCGCTGGACACAGGAACCAGATTCCACTTGATCTGGCTCACCTTTATCTTTCAGTGTCAACCTTTTGTCACCACACAAGGCTGACACAGTGATGCCTCCACATGCTGCCTTCAACCCCTGCCAGTCATCTCTGAGGTATTTCAAGTACTGCACAAAGTACTCCAGAAAGCAGGTTTCAGCTGAGATGAGAAAGTCAAGGAGGATGCTGTGGTCAAAGGAGATGCTCTGAAGCAGAAACACAAAGTGGCAATGAGGGTTGAAGCCAGACGCACAGGCTGCCTCCAACGCTGCAGCTTCATCCAGCCCAGAACTCAGTCTACAGATAAGACAAAAATCTGATTCAGAACATGACATATACACACCAACAGCTTATTTATTACTTATTTACTCAAGAGAGTAAATCAAGCAAAGAGACAGAAACACAAATTTATATTTTAAAGCAAAATATTTTAATGTGAGCTTTTAGGGAATCTTGAAAGGTCTCCAGAAATTCACATCAGCCAATCACCTTTTTACTATTAGCTTTGTTTGAATGTTATGTTGATGGAATAAATGACACACGCATCTGTTGTACCTGTAATGCAGAAATATGAAGAGCAGCGCTCTGGCTGCCTCCATCATGTCATCATCTTGCTCTCCAAACAGCAGGCTGATCCAGCAGCAGAGGTGAGTGACCTCTCTCAGTCTGAAACTACACCGTCTCAGGAAGCCCCACAAACTCTGCAGAGATGCATGAACCTTTGTGGCAGTGTCCATTCCTGCGTGAAGACACACACACAGGCCTCGACACTTTAAAGTGCGGTTCAACTTCTTTGTTTTCAAGCACCAACTTTTTCACTTTTTACTGTGATATTTAGAGAGCATCAAATGTGATGCATGCAGTCTGAAGTGTATGTGTATTGGTAATGTATTTTTTTAATTCTCACCTGATCCTGCAGCTGTTTGGATGTGAATCTCGATGGACTTAAGAAGAATCAGGCTGACAGCTCTCAGCACGACACAATCTGAGTTCGGACTTTCATCTCCCACGATGTGTCTCGTTCCTCCAAAGAAAGCAGCAGACTCCACTTGAACACTCTGTAACCAATTATCAGCAGCTGCTAACACAGTCTGAGCTAGCATGCTCATATCAGAACTCCAGTTTCCACATCTCAGCTGAGTCGATGCCATCACCCCCGAAGTCCAGTCCTCTCCGACCTTCTGAAGGACAGCTCTCTTTAGAAAAAGTAGCACTCGCTTTTTCACATAATACTCTGAGGAGCAGCTGATGGTTAGGAGGGCCAAGGAGTGATGGTAAGTAAGTCTCTGACTCTTCAAACAGGAACCAGGTCCACACACTAAACTGGAAGTAGTCAGCACCTCCAGCAGGTCCAGCATTAGGCAGAATGTTGTTCCCCAGTGTGCACTTCTGGTGAAATCCACCACACACTGTGACATCTCTTTCTTCTCCTCAGGAAACAGTTTTGAACATAAAGCACTCAGGCTGCTGTCAAAACCTGCCAGAAGTGTCATCACAAACTCTAATGGAAGAAAACGAAGACATTCAAAATGAGAGACTGGATAAAACCGACCATCATCCTGCAAACATCGTGGCTTACTCTGATGAGTTACCCCAGCAAGCGCACAAATTAATTTGTTCACAGTTTTAATAAGAAACTTAAAGTAATTTAATTCAACTAAAAATTTAACAAATCTCTGATTACAGTTTCTACAATGTGATAATTTGCTGGTGCTGTGTATTATTTATTTTTAACGGTAACATAAAGATCTTGGATTTTGGACTCTGGCTTTGAAAATTAAAATCACGATCATTAGTTGTAGATATAATGTTGACTGTATATTAGATAGAAAGCACTTTGGCATAGAAAAAAGTGTTTGTATGAAAGTGTGCGAATGGGTGAATGAGGCATGTTGTATAAAGTGCTTTGAGTGGTCAAAGTAGAGTAGAAGCTGCTTCTTTGGACATCATTCAGAGAGAACTACACAAAACCAGTCAGGTTAGCATTTTTATTCCAGTCTCATTACAACCAACGTTACAATGGCTGCAAATTGGGCCTCGTTCTGTCAACTGTATGTTTTTACTGTGGTCATAATTACAAGATCATCAAAAACATTATACATCAAAAAACAAACAAAATGATTGATCTTCATGATTTACTGAACTGTGATGATTTCTGGTAGCAGCTCTCTACTTGTGCGAGCAGCTTGAAGAGTGAAGAAGGGTTATATGGGAAAAGTTTCTTTGTGTGCAGCCTCATCACCACCTCTCTGAGCTCTGACAGACAGAGGACGGCTTTGACTGATATCTCACCTGTGAGCTGCCATGACAGAGGTGACATGTTTGTGCATGATGTTTGCTCACTATGTGACTGTAATAACCTTTCTGCTCTTGTTTCCAGGGTGGAGTTGGGTTCAGTCAGTGAGGCTGGTGTTGACTCACACTGGTTCACATTCAAGGAAGTAAATGTGCTTTTCTCACATATGGACGCCACTATTTGAACCTCAGGATCCTGTGTGTTCTCAGGATCAGACTCATCAGAGCTCTCATAGTCTACAAGGCGAAGCTCCGCAGGCAGACAGAAGCGCTCCCCTGGTGGACTGACGTCTGAGCGCTGGACACAGGAACCAGATTCCACTTGATCTGGCTCACCTTTATCTTTCAGTGTCAACCTTTCATCACCACACAAGGCTGACACAGTGATGCCTCCACAAATCAGGAAAATTATATTAAAAAGATAGCCAAGAAATTAAGAATACCAGTCAGCAGTGTTAAAACTACAATTAAGAAGGGGAAAATGAGGGAAAATGTCAGGAAAATTGTTTGGGATGCAAAGAAAAACCCACAAATAACTTCAGTTCACATCCAAAACTCGCTGGGAAAATGGTGTGGCTGCTTCCAGGTGCACAATAAGGAGGCACGTGAAGAAAAATGGGCTGCATGGTCGAGTCCCCAGTAGAAAGCCATTACTGTGCCAGTGCCACAGAACAGCCTGCTTACAGTATGCCAAACAGTACAGAGACAAGCCTCAAAACTTCTAGTCCAAAGTTACTTGGAGTGATGAGGGCAAAATTGATGTTTTTGGCAACAGCCATAAATGCTACATTTGGAGAGGAGTCAACAAAGCCTATGATGAAAAGTACACCATCCCTACTGTGAAACATGAAGGTGGATCGCTGATGCTTTGGGGATGTGTGAGCTACACAGGTACTGGGAACTTGGTCAAAATTGAAGGTAAGATGAATGTAGCATGTTACCAGAACATACTGGAGGAAAAGTCCAGAAGCTGCGCATGAGATGCACTTGGACATGTCAACATGACAATGATCCAGAACACAGACCCAAGTCAACCTGTCATTGGCTACAGCAGAAAAAAGTGACGGTTCTGGAGTGGTCGTCTCGGTCTGCAGTTCACACAAGACAGACCACGAATTCACTGGAGCTGGAGGCAAGAAGAATGGGCAGCTTTACCATCTGAGTAAATAAAGCGCCCCATCCACAGCTACCACAAAAGACTGCCAATGATGTTAAATGAGGAAATACTATTAAGAAGTTAGGGTATGTAAACTTTTGATCAGGGTCATTTGAGTAGTTTCTGTTGCCATTATGATTTTAAAATGACAAACTAAGTACTACCACCAACCACTAACATGAGTGAAAGACAAGCTTTTGTGTTATCGTTCAAAATCAAATTTTGCCAGTATGTAAGTTTTCAGCACAACTGTACATAATGTGTATACGACAGTAGAACAGGTCCCCTTTAAATCCACAAACACTGTTTACCTCGATGAGCTCCTTTAAGCAGATTTTTGGAGACATCAGTCAATGACCACAGACAGGCGTCTAATTCAAGACCGGGAGGTGAGCTCTGAAATGTCTGTTCGCATTTCTTCTGCCAGACAGGACTGATGGTTCCCTGAGAAATTTAAGCAGATACACACACACTTACACATAGTACAATAAACTGCTTATGACTGTGTATAATTCAATTCCTGTGTACTTCTACAAAAACAACCAATCCTTCATTTGAAATTTCTAACTTTGATCTTTCTTGTACGTACAGATATTTGTGGGACAGGCCTGGAAACTTGTTTGTTGCACCAGGAAGCAAGCACTGTGTTGTATGTGGTTAAGAACGCATCACATGGTTTAAAAATGTGATAAATAAATACAACTATTTAGAGACAGAAGACTCTAGAAGACTGCAGAGTGAGTTGACTGTCAGACAAGAAGAAAACCAATCAACCATAAAGACAACCAATCAATAGCAGCACATACTCCACAATGAAATAGAGCCTGTCTGGACATAGAGACGGCTACTTGTAAGCCATCCTTCCATTAATACTGTTGTGCTTAACTTTGTTTCCACTGTCAACAAATATGGCAAAAAGAAGCCATTCTGCAGGGAAAAAAACATGACAAGAACAAATATTCTACAATTCCCTCCAAAATTTGGATGCTATGCAAAATGTAAATAAAAATAGAATGGAATGATATGCTAATCATTTCAACACTTTATTTCATTCAAAATTGTACAAAGACAGCGCATAAATTCCCTACTTGCCCTTGCCTTCCTCCAAGCTCTGTTCCTCTACCAGGGGCCTGAGAGCTTGAGGGCCCTGCTCGGTACCTTAGCTGTTCCCGGGACTACACTCTTCTGGTCAGAGATCTCAGATGTCGTTCCTGGAATCTGCCATTCTCTCAGTTTGGGGGTCACTGCCCTGAGTGTTCCAATTACCACGGGGACCGCTGTTACCTTACCTCTCTAGCTCTTCTCTCAGCTCTTGGTATTAATTGAGCTTCTCGTGTTCCTTCTTCTTGATGTTGCTGTCGCTTGGTATTACTATGTTTATCACTACGGTTTTCTTCAGCTGCTTGTCCACTACTAATATGTCTGGTTGGTTAGCCATCACCAGTTTGTAAGTAGCTGATATTGAAAAATCTTGCCAATGGCTGGACAAAGCTGGGCTGAAAGACAGCACAGAGGCAGCAATCATTGCAGCACAAGAACAAGCTCTAAGCAAAGAAGTGATGGAGGTCTAACCACACCAGGCAAGACCCCAGGTGCAGGCTGTGCAGATTACCTCTGAGACAATCCAGCACATAACAGCAGGGTGCAAGATGCTACCAGGCAGGGCATACATGGAACGCCATAACCAAGTGGCTGACATAGTATACAGGAACACTGTGCTGGTTATGGCCTGGAAGTCCCAAGATCAAAATGGAACACACCCCCAAGGGTGGTTGAGAATGACAGAGCTAAGATCCGGTGGAACTTCCAGATACAGGCGGACAAACTGGTGACGGCTAACCAACCAGACATATTAGTGGTGGACAAGCAGAGGAAAAAGGCCGTAGTGATAGATGTAGCAATAACAAGCAGAAGTAACATCAGAAAAAGGAATATGAGAAACTCAATAAATACCAAGGGCTCAGAGAAGAGCTACAGAGAAGCTGATGCAGAAGGACCTTCACTCACATGTTCACCACTCGCTGAAGAACGCAAGTTTAACCAGTTAACTGGGTTCTCTATCACTGCTATGCATGTTGTCATTATTTTATTATATTACCATTATTGTTATTAATGAATGTTACAGTTTAACTTTGTTACTAATTATAGTAAATGTAAGTCAGAGTCAACTAAAATGATGTTTTCTTGCCGACTATATAAAGTAGAATGACAAAACAGACTTAATGCAGGGGTTTAATAGTGAACATGTACTGTATGTATCATAGATGATTTTGCATCACAGAAGTCCAGAAATGTACAGTTTTAAATGAAAGCTAGGAGAGACTTTGAATAAGATATTATTTGTATTTTGCTTGGGGAAACAGGTAGGACTTTCTAAATCTTTGCACAAAACCTGAAAAAGGGTTGTTGTGTAAATTATGTTATTTAAGTTATTTATTGTTACTTTATTTATTTATTTTGTTGCGTGACATTTGTATGCATGTAAAGTAAATAAACCTTTACAAGATATGCATCTTATACAGTTATACAGATCAGGGTGTGTGAGGCATAGGCCAGGTTGGTCAACTCACCTAGGGCACCAAAATGGCTAGAGCCGGCTCTGGCTGTTAGCTACCCAGTCATTAGCACTAGAAAGCGGTCGTTCAGTACATTATACATCATTTTTTGTTGAAAATTAATGCACATGGTCACGACTACTTACAGATTTGTGGATAAGGTAGTAAACACACTTTGATGCTGTCTTTGCTGCCAGATGTGAGATAATGTGGTCTTCAGCCTGGAACTGGTAGACCTGTGGAACAGTGGGCTTTTCAGTAATGAAATCATTTACTGTATTCTGGTGTTGTGCCAAAAATGATCGTCTGCCATAAAGTGATTCCGATGTTTCTATGTGTTTTTATTTAGCAATATAAGCAAAGGCATTACACATAGAGTGCAGTCAGCATGATTCATAAAGGGCTTGTGGATAAAATGAAGAAATAACCTGTTTTGCAAGAATCTTTATGAGTCTGTGTTATTGCACCTACATTATAATCAATCCAGAGCTTTTTGGCCACTCAAAATATTTTTATAGAACTGTGATGTTATATTTGTTGCAATTTCTGCAGGCTTCTGAGCCCGATTTCTGTTTACAAAGACATTTTTAATGTCAATGACAGTTTTTACCTTGATTACAAAAAAAAAAACAAAAAAAAAAACACATATATAAAAGTCACATTGCCAAAAACTGATTGCAGTTTCTACCTTGTGATAAAAATGCTGTTTGTCACTCAAAATGACCTGATATCATTCATGAGAGATATGTTTGAGATATGCTTCACAGATTATAGGTTAACAAGTCATTTACAGGCGTTTAAATGCAGGCGGTCATTTTCTGGCAAACACCGAATATCACTTTTTTTGGCACAACACCGGCAACTGTGCGTTTTACTCCCCCTGATCAGGGGTAGTACTTACAAGATATGGCATAAGATCCATGTCTTCAAACAACACCTTCAGGACTTCCACGCAATAAAACGTCACATCTGGAGGCAGGGCCTGAGACGTCAAACTGGAGGAAATCCTCTCTACGAAAGACATAATGCACGTCCGCTCCGCAATGTTTTCATTGCAGTATTCTAGAGGAGAACCCTCTCTGTCTTTACCGGGCACTAGTCCACGAAACCCGGAATATATCATGCTCGCCACATCGGCAGCACTTTGTTCAGGACACGTTCCCGCAAGAAAACATCGGTACGCCTCCGTCAGACAGTTAAAGAACCCCGTCTTTATAGACTGGTCTTTACAACTGGCAGTGTGCTCCATTGCGCAGCTACTTCCGCGTAGACTTGCCACGTGATATACACACGGAAGCAGAGCTACAAAAGACATCAAACAACACCAAAATAAAACAAAGTTATTAAAAGTCTTAGAAAATAAAACCAACTCAAACTCGTCCCAGTTCAGTGGAAAAGATATAACAGTGAATACAATATTATGACTTGAATTACTACATTTATCGTGAGCTGATGTAATGTGTCTAGTAAATCTGTTGGACACAGAGGCTCTGTGACCTATATGCTTGGGGGGTGCCTTGCATCATATGTGCATGTTTTGCTACTTTATTTTTTATTTAACTTCATCGTAATATGCAATTTTATACGTATACTTTATAAGTATACTTCGCAAATGATAAATCCTCGGTGTGTTTAGAGTTGTAGCAATGATGATTTTATTCTGAAAGACTGCAGACGGAAGTGTCATTGTTTTTGCTGATGGAGTCACGTTGGTGTAGCTCTTCGCATTCACTTTGTGGTTAAATCTTAGTGTAGAACAGGTGAATTATCCCCGTCATTACCTATAAAGAAATAAATCAAAGTTTACCACTAAACGTTGGTGTTTAGTGTTGTAGTTGTGTTGAAAGTGACGGAAAGATGCAGCTTTGACAACTTCAATCTTTCCGTCTGCCTGGAAGCTGATTGGCTCAGTTAAACGTCGGTTCAGCGTCTGAGAAGTAAGTCTTTGTTTTATAGAATCACAGCTGCTGTTTTTGACATTGAAGGCGTAGAATTATTTTTGCTATCGATGTATTCTGTCTGTTTGGGTTTATTACTACCTAATTCTCATAGTACAAAAAGTAAAAAAATAAAAAGCGAGCTAATGCTGTTAGCTTTCTGGCTAACTAGCGTCAGCTAACATTCCAAGATACGTACAGCCTTAAAACACAGCTAATTTTATAATAATCTACTTTTGTTACACTTTCTGTGGTCATGGAAACGATCTGTCTTAACTACCGAGCTTTTTATAGTAATCTTTATTGTTTACTTTTACGTGTTTTGCATTACTGGTTATGTTAGCAAATAAAGCCACACTATTGTCTATTGTTTATCGTAAACGAGTTAGACTAACCAACCAAACTTTTGCAGGGTTTAAGGTAATGATAGCTAACGCGACGTTTCCTACCCATTTGCAAAGTTTTCCCTGGCTGGCTAAAAATAAAGCTAATTTAAGGCTGTACTATTTCAATTAGCGTTTACGTTTGCAACACATCTCCGATTTCGGTATTTACCTATCTAATTATTACTGTTGTGTGGTTATAATTATTTTTTAGTAATAGTAGGAGTGCATCCATAACATTAACTGTTTTCCGTGACTGTACTCAGTAATCTAAAAAAACAAAAGAAAAATGTTTTCACTTTATTGTTTCACAGCTTTTTGCTGATTGCGTGTTTGTGATACCAGTGGAAACGAATTCTTTCATCAGAGCGCACCAATACAGCTTCAAGTGTAGTTCCGATATGACTAAAAGAAGCTCATCTCTTCAACTGGTCAAAAGGTGCATTTTAATTTCTAAAATATTTGATTTTGTTTAAAAGGACAGGAAAGTCCTTTTTTTTTAATATTAGCGTATTTTCTCTCAAGAAGGGAAACCATAAAACCTGTTAGGCCTGTTGTTAATCAAGTCATGGTCAAGCCTTTGTTACCTGGAGCAAAATAGTTTGTATCTCTGAAAATCCATTGCTGTAAAATGCACCTCTGTTGATAACCCAATTTATAATCAGGTCCACACTTAGTTGGACAAAGACAATTTTTGTAGTTTTGCCTCTGTACAGCACCATGGTGGATTTTAAATCAAACAATGTGTTTCAGGTGTAGTCTTAGTGCAGCTTTAAGTCACAGAAGACAACTAAAGTGCATCATTACAGAATTATTTCCATGATTCACAACATCTAACCAAGTCAAAAACACTCAAGGAGGTAGGTGCATCATTCTCAAAATCTGCAATCCAAAGACACCTACATGAATATAAATACAGAAGGTTTACAACAATGTGCACATTACTGGATATACTCATGAGCAAGAAGGTCAGAAAACATCTAAAGGAACCTGAGGAAGCAGCAGGATGAATTCTGAAGTGTACAGGGCTATACTCAGATCAGTTTCTCACCACTGTGCCATGAAGCTGCTATTTTTCGTTATTGGTGGCGAAGCGGGATGAAGGCTCTGTGTACACAAAAGATGGTGACGGTGGAGCTATAACGGCTAACGTATGCTAATTTCCTTGTTCAGCCATTTTCTCCCAGGTCGTTCGCCTCCCAGGTCCTTTATACCCGACCTATCATGACCCTGTGCCCCACAGTTTGAGAAACACTGAGTTAACCAAACAAGCAATATGGGTTAAGAACAGTTTAAATTCTTTCTCTTCAGATAAAGGTGTTCCAGTCGAGCGCAGCATCCAGGCGTCCATGAAAAATAGGGTTTACAAGATTGAGTGGAGTCAGAAATTAACATAAAATTTGCTAGCTGACATTTAAAGATATACGATTTTCTTACTGGGGTATTTCTAAAAAAATAAAAAATGATGATTTGCTACCCTGTGGCTAGACAGTATGGGTACGCTATTAAAACACTACAACACAAATAATGTGTTTGAGAGGTTGTTTTCAACAAATTCTGCATTTGCAATGACAATGACCTGATTAGCAGAGACAAGTTATCAAATAGAAAGACGTATACCATAATACCAGAAATGAAACAGTGAATACTATTTCCAGTAGAATTACACAATTCTCAATATCCAGTTTTATATTTTGGTTTAAAAAAATTGATTCTCCCATGTACTTAAAAATAAACTATTTTAAGTCATTCAGTTGATGATGGCAGATGGTTTAAAATTAAATTACATGTTAGAATGATTTCTGAGAAGCCTACGAACTAGGGCTGCAGCTATCTATTTTAGTAATGGAGTATTCCATGGATTAATTAAGTAATCTGTTAAATACTTTTGTCTTATTAATAAGCAATAATAAATATTTAGAAGTGAGAAAAAAGCAAAGGTCTTTTAAAATGAACTGCTGATTGGTTTCCATTTTAGAAATTGCAGTGTTTTTAGTTTTGCTGCATGCATGTGCCAAAAAACTAAACCCTTTCAATGTATTCATGTGCCATGTTAAAATCACTTTTTTTTTTTCTCACATTGCAACAATAAATAATCACACAAGAAAGGAATAACATTTTAAAAAGCCGTTACTTTGTCTAGGTACTGGCAATCAAAAAATCAAAATCAAAATGTAATGTGGAAAATTGCTCTACTGAAATCAAGAGGGCACCAAATATACACACAAAATTTCAGTCCAGCATCTCAAATGGTCTTTGAGCTATCACATATCTGCACCTTGGTAAAACTGCTGAAAAAGTGGTTTTAGGCCCCCTTGCACAAAAAAGTAAACAAGATAGCCATGGTTTTTGTCTGTATTCCTGTCAGTCATACCCGCTATTCCTCTCACTTAATGAGAAGGAATATTTATAAAGTTATGGCCTTGAAAAAATGCCTTCCTGGCCAATTGCACCAGTGGTGCTTTGGACAAAATGGCATTATTGAAAGCTCCCTACACAAAATGTGTGCACAGTTGAAGCTGGAAACCACCATTTACTCAATTAAACATGTAAGGAGAGTTAGCCTATTTTTCTTGAAGCTGTTAGGAAACCAAACCTTTAAGATATTAACATCTAAATATGCTTTCAGGACATTTTTCTGCCCTCGCTGCATCTTTCAGATCAGTCATTTTTTTTGGAAGAGCTTTTGATAATTGGCCTGTGATGTAATTTCACATCATTATTACCATCTTTATCATTCGGGCTTGATTTATGCTTCAGTGAGAAACCTACACCATAACTACATCATAACCACAAACCTTCCTGCATCCTTTGCTGTAACCATCATATAACCTGACATGCACCTCCCGAGAAATGCAACCGCAGGTTGAGGGATTGTGGCGTGCTGCATTGATTCATTGACATAATCGATGATGTCGACTACAAAAATTAGTCAACATGGAATTTTAACATTGAAGTGGTAAAACCCATCTATCTATTTTCTTCCACTTATCATGTGATTTTGTAACTGCAGTACACTACAGGAAGATATGAGGGTAGTATTGCCTCCATTGTATGCCAATAACAACAATATCAATGAAGAAGAAAGTAATGTGAACAATATAACGATGGTGGAACAGAGAGGAGGGTGGAGAAAATGAAAGAAAATGGAGATAGACTGTCAAAGGTGTGGGAGCATTTCACAGGAAACAAAAACATAGTTGAATGCAGAGTGCAAATATCATACTATGATAAAAAGATTTCAACATAGATTCACACAGTACAACCGCAATGACACAAAATAGCAGCACAATTATTTTAACAATAACAGAATAGTATCTACTATTATTTACTATCGAATGGATGCATTTTCACATACTGGTGGAAGTGAGGAAGTACAGTTTTCATACTGGCGTGATTAAAGTCTCCAGCCACAATTGCCACGTTGCCATTAGTACCTACTCATTGTGGCTCGACTGGTCTCGGCACAGTTTGTAGGCATTTCCATTAGTGCCTGGTACCAGGTACTTGTTTAGTACCCACTCAGCTGGGGTTCCAAGCGATCCATAAAAGTGACGCGGAAGAACAGCATGCCACTGATTGGCCAGGGAGTGTTGTCACTAGTTGAGTCATGAGAGCGACTCCTTCACCAGAATCAACCGTGTCATTTTAAAAACCCGACGGCAAGAAAATGGAGGCACACAAAGCACCGGTTGGATACCCAGACCAACAGTTTGCAGCGGTAGTTTTGCAACAAGAGAGCCATCTGAAATGCAGACACAGTATACGTATTTTAACCCTATACTGCTGGGTGATCGCCCCTGAAGCACCGGTCACCTGCCCCTACTAGCCGTGAACAGCTGGTTAACACTTGAGGCGACTGATCAAAAGAACTTTGAATTACTGTAATTACATGACCGTTTGTCCTATCAGAAAAATTCAAACTGTTTCTGAAAGCTGAGAAACTGCACTTCACACCCAACATATGACTATTATGTAATTGTTGCCAGAAGTACGCGAGCAATGACACTTTAAGTACACTGAGCCCATTACAGTGTAGGGTTAATATTTAATGATAACCTTCATCCATTAAAACATTGTATGATGGACTTATGCATGATGACAATAGTAAACTGGTATTAGTTATGTTAGCTTGCCTCTATCTCATCCACTGTTGTGTTTTGAGTTGCATACAGATTACATCAAGAGACTACTGCCTGCATTGCTATATTGACTCCACCCACATTGAGGTGGCACTCAATTGCAACGGAAACAAAACAAGACCCTGGTGAGTCGTGCAGAGTCGAGTCAACCCGCGCTGAGTAGGTACTAATGGAAACGCGGCAAATGAAAACTTCTTCTGGATGTGCAGATTGCAGTTCATTGATGGGAGTGGTAGAGAACATTTAGGGCTTCTCTGGTGTTTTCCCTGGGGCGATATACACTGCTGTGATGATGATGACAGTGAGTTCCCTAGGCAGATAGAAAGGTCTACATTTTATAGTCAGTAGCGCCACGTTAGAAGAGCAGTGGCTTGAGATCGTCACTGCATTATTACACTGGTTGTTGTTGGTGAATTTGAAAACACCCCCACCCCTGGTTTTACCAGTGAGAGAGTTGCTTCTATCTAACCGGAAAATGTGTTAGCCCCTCCATGCTAACAGCTTTGTCTGAAATAGATGGATTCAGCTATGTCTTGGTAAAGATTATGGCACAGCAATCCCTCACCTCCCATTTTGTTGTTAAGTCCAGCCTTAAATAGTTCAATTTGTTCCCTAAGGACCGAGCATTGCGAGCAGGATAGAGGGAAGCGGTGTTCTGCCCAGGTTAGCTATTAATTTAGCCAATAGCCCTGCACGGCATCCCCTCTTATGCTTCCTGTTGCACCGCCTTCGTCTCCTCCACTGGCGGACGCCACTGGAGTGAAGCTCCACTGCATTACCGGCCGCACGTGGCCGCCACTGTAGCAGTTCCAGAGTGGATGCATCTATTACTACTTTTCCACCACCAAGGTACAGGTGCTCATGCCAGTGCTGGTGTCTGTTTCAATGAACCGGTGAAACGCTTAAGTACAAGTCTGCGTTTTCACCGTGCTTTGTGAACTGATCCTTTATGTATGAGTGTGGGCGGGTCCTCGTCTGGACACGGAAGCTGAAGAGCGCAAACGTGCCTTTCTTGTGCTGCGAACACATTTTATGGTCCAAACAAAACTACTGCAGCATCTGTGTGCAGCACAGAGGTAAACACAGACAGCGATTAGAGCAAGACGACGAGTACGCACTTTGTGTCCTTTTATCTGTGATATGAACTGATACAAAGCAGCAATTTCAGCCTCAGTGCCCAACCTAATTCACAACTGTGAAAATCACATCACTTTTCTCATGTAATACACACCATGCAGTGAAACAGTGGTAGAAAACTTTACGTTGAGATGACAGAGGCACGCCCTTCTGCCGTTTTTCATGTTTCATATGTGTTCTTGGTTCGAGCGCAGCTAGCTTGCGGGGGCCAAGTTGAAGCACAGAGTGCGTTTGCGGTGGAAAAACTGCTGAACGGTTCAAATACTGGCACCGGAACCCCGTTGGAAAAGAGGCCTATGAGTCCCCAACTCCCCAAACCCTTTAAATCGAATAGCTCCTGATGGTGATATGTAGGTTTGTGAGATTCGTAGTAAAAATGTGCAAATTCACTTTGTTGTTTGTCTTTAAGTCTTCAGTACTAACTTAGAACAATACTCAGTTCTGGTGATAGACTTAAAGAAGCTCTTGCTGCATGTATTTGAATTATTTATGACCAAAAGGTCGTGATCCTGGGCTTAATCTCATTATGAAAACCTTAGCAGACCAGACAATGATTGATTCCTAAAATATCAAACTGCTGTGTCTGGGATACCATGAAATCAGAGGTTATAGCATTGACCATAAGGTTTCAAGGTGTGCCGCAGAGGACTTTGAATAATGTATTTACAAACAGAATTGCTCCATATTATAGCTTCAATTAGGCTGCTCAATTATGGAAACAAATCATAATCACAATTATTTTGGTCAATATTGAAATCACGATTATTTAACACGGTTACTGATTGACTTTGTGAACACACTGCATTTATTTCACTTAAAGAACAGTGAATATCTTGTAATCTAGTGCACTTCTACAATCTCTTGAAAGTAAATGCTAAATTGAAAATAAAATACAGACTGTATGAATAATTGCAATGTAAATGAAACACAAATAATAAATAGAAAGGTAATGCCAGTTATCATGACTAATAATGCTAGGAAAAAATTGTATCAAGTTATTTAGACCAAATATATTTGCTCACATTTTTAATGACTGCCACAACATACTGACAGATCCTGTACATGAGGATCTGTTCAGAAGGTTTGGTATTAACATTGGTAGGGACGTGAGTCGAATCAGTTTCTGGGGTTTTCCGTGATGAATCAGGGTGCGGTGCTAATTACAGCCACAGAGGAAATATTGGTAGGGATATCTCCCTATCGTTGCTTGCTAATCATGCCTCGTGATTGGTAGGGACATAATGGACACTTTTTGATATTGGTGGGGACGTGCCCCTACCTAATTCTAGGCCCCGATTTCAGTCAGGCTGGCCCAATACAGCCCAGAGCAAACAGAAAACATGTTCTGCTTAAGACTAAATCAGAACTATTCAGGCCGACACAGTTATACTGCAGTGTTTGTGTTGTGAATGGTGCAGATCCCCCATGTATCAAATCTGTGTTAATTACATGCGGTCGTGTCACGGTGTTTTACATGCGACACGGTCAACAGAAACAAATAAAATGCTGGGACTCCTTTTTTCTTTTCTTTTTTGACTGCAAACATATTTGTCACTTTAGTTTTTCCACTTCTTGTTCATTCCCTCATGTCCATTCCAATAGTGTCAGCAGTCTCCCTCCAGGAATTTGCTGACATCTGTGAGTCCTTATATTGATGCTGTTATTATCATGTCTTATATTGAGACGGTGATTGTTATTCTCCCACCGATAAGTTCAATAACTCTGGGGGAAAGTAGTCGGAAGTGCACAGGAGAAATCCACGGTGGTGAACAGGCCAATCAGAATCGCTGCAGGCTGCGTCAACCTGACGTGTTACATTTCTTGGGAGGTGCACATCAGATTAAGCCGTAGGTTACTGCATTGAATTCAGAGGGGTTTCTGGTTACAGCATAAGCCCCACAAAACCCAACACAGAAGCCCAGTTCTGGCCTAAGAGTATATTTGCAAAGTGCAGTGTAACAAAATAATTTTCATAATAATCAATTCTTGTCAATTACACTGTTTTTGTGAATATTTGGAGCCCAAATCAAAATTTGATTAATTGCACAGCCCTTGTTTTAATGCCATAATACTTTTTAGGAAACACTCCGTGGCATCAGACACTAACCAGAGCAGGTATCATATCCAAATGACCAAATCAAAGTTGAGAATCTCTTAGAGGTTTAAACTTAAAGGACTTATTGAACCAAAAACTTACATACAGTACACATTATATGCAATATACACTGAGCCACTCAAGGTATAAAGCAATACCAGAAAATGGGTCTGGACAATAAAACAATAACAACATTAATTATTGCAAAATAACTTTTCCTCGATAGAAATATGAGACATGGTCAATATAAAGTCAATAGAACTCATTCCATCCATGTTCTGACAGATAACACAATAGGCCAGTGACAGTGAGTATAGCATTGTGCCGAACCAATCAAGTTAATAGAATAGAGTTATGTGATATTAGGTTGAGCATCTGGCTGCAGCATATGTGTCAATATTTGGGTTACTGCAGCCATACACACCAGTATGGTAGAAGTGTGAGTGAGATAAAAACAAAATGACAACAGAAAACACAAGCGACAGTGTTATCAAACATGACACCCCAACGGACACAGCCAAAGGCTCGCAAAATGAGGACAGTGTTGAAAAGAAGGGTCAGAGGAATTTGGTAGTGTGGAGACCACACACCACAAATCCTTTTCATCATCTGACACAGTTGATTCGTGTACTTTGCGGCCAACGGATTTTTGTTTAGGAATGAGAAAACAAAAATCTGTAAATGGCTCATTTTCCGATTACCATTTCAAATTGGGAAACAAAAAATGGAAAAGGAGCCATTTCCCATTTTATTTATTTATTTATTTATTTTTTGTTTTGTTAAAAACAAAACAAAAAATGAACCGTTCTGAGTTTTTTTTTTTTTTTTTTTTTTGTAAGTGCTTAAATATAAAACCAAACGATCGCTAGTGCTCTGGCAGCCCCTGCTAGCAAACTGTGGTTATAGTGATCCTCTGGTGGCTACAGCTGACATAAATTAAAAATAACAGCTGACATTCTCTGCACAGTGAGCAAAACGCACACGCGCAGCCCCACACGCACACTCACAGCACAATGGAGGCCTGGAAAAAATTGTCGGTGATGATCCACTCACGTTAAAGCATGCCTGAAACCTTCATCTGATCGTTTTTCCTCTTATTTCTCCTCGCATTCATACCGGTTGTCGTTTTCGATTTCTGTAGCCTGCGAAATCAAGCACGATCATAGGGAGATCAAACGTGCACATTGTGAACTTTCCATTCTCTGTGGTAGATTGTAAATTGCAGTGAAATAATACAGGTGCAATCAGTGATAAAAGCAGCAATCTAGCCGGGGCGGAGTCCACGGGGTGCGCTCCTGTTTGCTAAATGCAGTGCCAGCAGACCTCCGAAAGCAAAGCGGTGAAATCCTCAGCTCGCCGCAAGGGCGTCTCAGCCTGGCGATCAACTGCTAATTAGAACACTGTACCCCCATATGTTTGACAGTAGTAGCTGTATCCAAATTCAGGGACTGCATCCTTCGAAAGACCCGGCCTACGTAGACCGGGTCCTTCAAAGCCCACAAGGACCGCAATGGCTGGAAGTGAGCGGCTGTGAAATTGGACGGTCTACCCTTCATATCTGCGTCGCATGCCCTCACCACAGCGTAGCTACCATCACCTAGCAGTTGCAACAGTGTGTGAAGCACAGCTGTGGAAAAGAAGTTGCTAAAATGGAGTGAATTATATCTGTGTTTAACTTACAATCAGCGATGAAAGCCAGTGGGGTATTGAAAAGGATGTGCTAGGACTCAGGCGTTCTCTCCAGGATTAGCGAGCCTCGATAGCCCGGTCAGCTGACAGCTGGCGAGTTGAGCTGGTAGACCAGCAGGAACGGACATCTCCGAAAACGTTGGAGCACATATCTTGATAAATCAAGCAAATATTTGAAGTTTATACATCTACATTCTCACCCGAAAACATCTTAAAAGTTTATTTTGTGTCATAGAAACAGTCAGATTTCAAACTTCTACATATGTATGTCTATTCCAATGTCTGTGTGCGCTGCGAGAGCTCGATCATTTCTGGCTCAAGATACAAAAAAATTCACCATTCATACAGTATGAAAATAAAATTTCCACACTGTATTTTTAAAGTCAAGAGTTTAATTTTTAAGCACTTAAATAAAATTAGATAATGGGTAACAAAAACCAGGAAACGGCTTGTTTTCCTTTTTTTTTTTTTTTTTTGTTTCTTAGTTTTGAAATGGTAATCAGAAAACAAGCCATTTCCTTATTTGTGTTTTCTCATTCCTAAACAAAAATCTGTTGGCCGCGAAGTACATGGATCACAGTGCACAGTTGACCATTTACCTGCACAATGCAATGCATGCACAGATCTTCCATAATAAAAACAGTGGTTTTATTTATTTATTTGTGGAAACACTAGTTAAATGCCAGATCAAAAAGGTGTGTTTTTAAGTTTCTTGAAATTATAATATGTATATGTATACATTTAAATAAAAATCTTAAGTAATACACAACAAATTGTTTAAAAAAATCACAAAGCAAAAACTGAATTTCAAATACTTAGTAAAGGTACTGAAACCAACATAGCAGGTATCAGGTGACAATAAATGGCTCAAAGTGTAGAGTATAATGGACAGTGCAGGTCCATGAAGTGGCTTAGTGTGTGTTAAGTGTTGTGACTGTGCAGAGTTGAAATAAACTGTTAACATGTTGCACAGATGATTCTCTGCCAGCCAAATGTGTTGCATTGTAGAGAGTTATTGCATGAAGTATGGGTCCATGTACGAAGTGTAATTCTCTTGCAATTGATGTATAATGAGAAATGCCGGTTTTGGGGTTATTTTCTTTGTCCTACTTGTGATTTTGTGAATGCGTATTGACATTTGATTTGGTTCCTCAACAGCTGGTGCTGACTAACAATGTGAAAACTTTATCATATTTCCACTTTGGATTAAAATGTTCAATACAGTTTACTGCATTGAAGGATCAGCTTGTTTCATTTTATATTATGCGAACCGAATGAGCATGATGCAAGCCACAAACCAAAATCGTTCACCTTCAGAGTAAAAGTTATAGCTTTTCAAGCATGTTGGCTGCAGCATAATAGATGCCTCCAAAAACTGGCATTTTTCATTATACAACTTCAGTAACTACAAATCAATTATACTTCATGCAGAGACCAGAAAAAAAACTCCTGTATTTGTCATTGTAGCAGTGAAGCTGAATTAGTCTGTTAGAAAAGGCTGTTTGTCCAATAATTGGTGCAGCGGCTGGTCAGGATTATCCATGATGGATAGCAGTTTGTTCACTGGTCTCCTCCATCGCAGCTTCAAATGTGTTCAGTTTGCAGCCGACCACAGAATCAACCATTAATGCCACATGTTAAAAATAAAGAAACATAATCATCATAATGCACATTGAATCTTGACCAAATGTAATGTATCAGCACTAAAGATAAAATTAAATCAACAACCAAAATTTCAATTTGGCTGCTATAGCATGAGTTCCTCATTAAGTTAAATTAGAGATCAACTCTTAGTCCATCTTGACCATCAAGTTACGTGTAATGTGCTAAAAATGAACTGTACATAAATATTATTTTGAAAGGGCAGAATATTTTCAAAGCAGTTGGTCTGTTCAGATCAAAATCCATGGTAGGTCAGAAACTTAATGTCAGCAATGCTTCATGTACCCACCTAGATCCCAATACAGAATGTACTCACTGATTTTTCCTAACAGAGGTTAGGTACAGATGAACATTCCCATTCCGAAATGTGACAGGATGTTGAACCACCACTGCAGAAGGAACCCTGAGCTTCATGAAGAGCTGCAGATCCAAGCTGCAGTGGCGGCGGGGGATGTCTGCACTGTTAGAAGAATGCTGGAGCAAGGATACTCACCAAAGATTCGCGATGCCAATGGCTGGACACTGCTTCACTTCTCAGCAGCCAAGGGAAAAGAGAGATGTGTTCGAGTTTTTCTGGAGCATGGAGGTCAGAAACTTCTTTCTTTCTTTTTTCTTTTCTTGTTTTGTGTTTACCTCTATTCATTTGTTTGTCTGTTAGCAATATAACTCAAAGTTTTGAACCAAAATTGCTGAAACTTTGTGGAAATATTCCTTAGGGGCCCAAAACATGATTTCGTTGTCACAGGTCAGTGGTATGTAATTTAAAAAAGAAAACCCTAAATCATCATTCACAAAATCTCAAAATTCATTTTTCAGTTAATTTTTTTTTTTTTATCATGATAAAATTTTGTATTGTATAAACAATTACTGTTGGTAATTCATTGTATTTTTCTATTTTATTCTCACAATAATGCCAAAGTGAACTATAAACCCTACACAAAAATCACACACACACAGAAAATGTTTTTTTTGTTTGTTTGTTTTTTTTAGAAGATAATATTTAGGTAAATACACTGAATAAAACATATCCAGATTATATGTACCATTATCTGTTCATATGGTTCTCATTTTTTTAAAATAAAAATTTTACATTTCTACTCTCTGTGATATAATAATTTACGATGGAGTATGACAACATTAGGTGGTATCTATTGCAGTGTAGTATTGGCACAGAAAATTTGGGGTGTTTTCTGGTTTGTTTTGTTTTCCTTGCTGCTGAAGCTGCTTTTGTGTGCTAGTTAGAATTTGTGCTTAACACTAGGGGGCATTGTGTTACTAGTAGAAAGCCTTTCATTCAGCTCAGGTGAAATCTGAAAGGAAATGGCCTCTATTGTAAGTACATACAGCATTCAGAGAAATGTCCCTTAAACACTTAAAAATATCTTAACCTCAGAATATGTGATGCAAGGCAGTATGGATATATGAGTGAAATATCCAAATACAACTTTGTCACCACAGTGGATAATAACTATAGGATGTTTTCTGTTAGACACAATCAGAAAGACATAATACTTGGAGCAGTATTTGAAAGTACTTTTTTAAAAATATGGTCGTAGAGTTTATCCTGTACTACATAAAGGTTTACAGTGATCCTTTAAGTGCAGTAGTTGAGCTGGAAGACACTGTATATTTGAACTGCAAGTTCTTTATTGCAATCATTGTTTAGGTGGACTGTACCATCCCAGCTAATCCTAAATTATGTGATGTAAAATGCCTGTTGTATTTAACATTTCATTTCCGCTCTCATCTGTACAGCTGACCCCACAGTGAAGGACTTTATTGGTGGCTTCACCGCACTTCATTATGCAGCTATGCACGGCAGAGCACGCATTGCCCGACTGATGCTGGAATCAGAGTTTCGTACTGACATTATAAACGCAAAAAGCAATGACGGCTGGACACCGCTGCACGTAGCTGCCCACTATGGTCGAGACTCATTCGTACGGCTCCTGATTGAGTTCAGGGCCGAGGTGGACCCTCTGAGTGACAAAGGAACCACACCATTACAGCTTGCCATCATACGCGAGCGCTCCACCTGCGTTCGGATTCTCCTGGACAATGGCGCCAACATTGACATTCAAAATGGCTTCCTGCTGCGCTATGCTGTCATCAAAGGCAATCACTCATACTGCCGCATGTTCCTGCAGAGGGGAGCAGACACTAATCTGGGACGCCTTGAAGATGGCCAAACTCCCTTGCATCTGTCAGCTCTAAGGGATGATGTGTTGTGCGCCCAGATGCTCTACACTTACGGAGCAGACACCAACACCAGGAACTACGAGGGTCAGACTCCAGTGGCTGTGTCTGTTAGCATGTCAGGGATTAGTCGGCCTTGTCTGGACTTCCTGCAGGAGGTCACAAGTGAGTAATACACCCCATGTCATATAAGCATGTTCTGTGGCATTATGATAAATATGCGAGTGCTCTTTTTGTTGTATGGTTGTCTGTTATGGAATCGATGCAGCATGGTATTGCGGTATTTTGCAAGGCAGTATTGTATCATACAGGGACACCAACTATCGATGTTTTATTAAATATATTAAAATACTGCAAACAGTAGGGCTCATCTTGTGCCCTGATCAGAAGGTTACATACCCTCGACGTTTTGGCATGATAATATACACACAAGCTGGCACAGTAAAGGTAACATCCTTATCTGTGATCTGTTTGTAGTTAGTGTCTGTGGATAAAACGTCAAGGAGTTTCTGACATTGGGTTCAGAGCCATGAGGAAAGCAAACGAATTATCAAAGGATCTGAGGGAGAAGATAGTTGAACTTTATAAAACAGGAAAAGCATATAAAAAGAGAGCCAAGGAATTGAAAATGGTAATCAGCAGCTTTCAATCTCCAGCCAGTGGAAAATAAGGGATTCTGTTGAAACCAAGCCATGGTCAGGTAGGACCAACAAAGGTTTCAGGTTCAACTGCCAGGAAAATTGTTTGGGATGCAAAGAAAAACCCACAAATAACTTTAACTGACATACAAAACATACAGACATACAGGAAAAAAATGTGACATGGCTTTTTTCAAGATGCACAATAAGGAGGCACTTGAAGAAAAATGGGCTGCATGGTCAAGTTGGCAGAAGAAAGCCATTACTGTGCCAATGCCACAGAGCAGCCCGTTACAGTCTGCCAAACAGTACAGAGACGAGCCTCAAAACATCTGAAACAAAGTTATTTGGAGTGATGACTCCGTTATCTGGCAAAAATGTTTATAGCAGGTTTTAGTGACTGTGTTTGTAAGCTTGGCAAGCTCATTTTGTAACAAAAGAATAACTGAAATGAGATATAATGGTGATGTTGCAGTAATTGGCATATTACAAAATGTTAAAAATCACAATAATTGCGAGTAAAGTATTGTGATAATACATCGTGGGTTGTCTGGTGAGCCCCACCTCTAGAGGAAATATGCGAAAGTGGGTGAGGTATACCAAGAGATTCCAACTTAAGTGCAAATGGGATTGTGGTTTTTTATGGTAAGCTGATAGGAGGAAAAGTTCTGAAATGTATAGAGTGACAGGGCTGCTTGCCAGCACAAGGTTATAATGACCAGTGTTTAGTGGCAGAACAATTCCCGTTTGCAGGAACAGGAGAGCACATTACCTTGAAGCATTATGATTTAGAAGGAACAATGGCTGCATTCCTCAACTGTCCCCTGAACTTTGATATCAAAGATATCAAAGTACTGTGCACTGATTCAGACAAGCTCTTTCACAGACAATAAACCCTCAGCCAGATCACATGTCTGCTGGGTTATTGATTACACTGCTACCTCCTGGATTAACTCATAGGTCATGAAAGGGCTTCTCCAACACAGCACGATAGGCACCCAGTTCTTTTCAGCTGCTTCACACATCATTTTTGCTCCCAGTTTTTCCCATGTCAGGTATGGCAGCATGTAGGAATAAAATGTCCCCATACAAAGGCTCCAACTGGAAGCAGCACCACCCAAGAAAGTGTCATGTAGATTTCAGTGTTCTCGCTGAGATCCATATCTAGATTGGTGGCATAATGTTGCCTCCTGTCGAAAGTTGACTCTGGTGGCCTCTTGACCCGAGGCAATTTTTACCTCTGAGTAACATGTTATTATTCCACCTCAGTACTTTGTTGATGTAAAATGACACTGTGGGTTACATTATTCATATTCTCTAGCTTTTAACTAGCGAATATTAAAACCCAAGAGATCAGAGAGTCCCCGTATGACAGTTTGCAGTCTACTGTATGAACCTTATGAACTCCCAACTTCACCATTTTATGCTCTGTTTGTTAGGACAATATTGAATGTCAGGATATTAGAAGTTACTGATTTGCTTTCATGTTTGCATTAACTTGTCCAAAGAGTTGGAATTGCATGGACCAAAACAGCATTCCCATTCGGACTGGGCGATAGATTGAGTTTTTAAAAAATATCGATATATTTTCATACACGATCTAAGATGAGACAATATTGTTTATATCAATATAACCTACTAGACCATTATTGACTGAAATAAATATGGGGATTCCTCATATCTAGCCACTGACTTAGGTTACTAAACAACTGGCAGTAGTGAGTGAGAAACTGGGGAATCCCATATTTCTGGGTAAAGAGCCAATATGGTTGTGTTTTGTGGTGCAAGCTTCCTTTTGCAGTGATCTATTGGAGGGTGAAGCTCCATGAAAATAAAATATTACATGGTCAGAGGAAGGGTGGAGGGTAACAGAATCACAATTTCTAGAAAAATCTAATGTTTTCTTAATATATGTTATTCATTTCCAACTTTCTTTTCAGTTTCTTTGTTTTATTTTTATTATTTTGGAATGCAGTATGATGCAAACGCTGCTGCGATATAATATAACATGGTGAATGGGGACATGTGAACAACTCTTTTTTGTGCCACTGTATTAATTATTAAATGAAGCATCAAATCTTACTAATGATTCTGCTCAGTGTGGACATTTCTTGCACTATTGTTGACATATGTTACTGTGGGGCGATGAACACCTTCACACGTGTAATCATTTTTTCTATTCCTCTTTCAGGACAACCTCGGACTCTACAGGACTTGTGTAGAATAAAAATCCGTCACTGTATTGGCCTTCAAAACTTGAAATTCTTGGAGGATCTACCACTTGCAAAGGTTATGAAAGACTATTTAAAGCACAAGTTTGATGCTCTGTAAAGCAAGAACACAAGAAGAGGAGACATGAGAAAAAACTCTAGAGACTATGCAATCGGTATCCTCGCCTGGAAGAAAAAGTCCAGAAACCAGTTGTGTACTTGCTGAAGGACAGACCATTTTAGTCCATCAGTTGTCAATGCATTAAAATTATTGTTTTTGACTTCTGTTCAACCTTTTTACTATTGATAAAGTTGGCGGAGAGTGGAAATAGATACACCTCAAGCTTTTTTGTGTGTGTGTGTGTGTTTGTGTGTGTGTGTGTGGAGAAGAGAAACCTCATGTGACTGCAGAAAGCATTCTTACTGCAATTAGCATTTTTACCCTTTATTTTCTTAGTAGGAATGTGCATGATAACCTCTGTGGGATTGTCACTGAGTATACTCTCAAGTATATTGGCCATTATCTTGTTTTTTAAAATCATTCAAAAGTCTTAAAAAAAAACAAAAAAAAACTGATTTTGTTTTACTACCCAATACATGAGGCTAAACCCAAAAAGCTCTGTATTTAAACCTTTTAAACAGGTGTTCATCACCTGTATTCTTCTTATTGACAGTTCTTTCCAACAGTGATAAGGAAGCAGTGTGCCATTCTGCTTTGAAAGGAAAGAAGGAAGAGAAAAAATATGGAGCTATGGCTGGAAGATGTGGACAAACAGATGTATGGTATATGTAACAGCGCAGTGTCAGACACCTGTAAAATACTATTATCCAAACATTTAAAGACATTTATTATAGATTATTCCAGATAGTCAACAAAACTTCCCCACAGCAAGAAATTCCTTTCCTTGTTCAGCCAGACTGTTTTTGAGCTGAAGTGAATTTGAACACAAGTTGAAAGTAAAAATTTGAGGTTCCAAGTTTCCATTGTCTGCTGTGACCAGACCAGCAAGTGTATACTTTAAAAATAACAGTGTTACCTTTAGTCCAGCATTGCTTTTTTCCCCTGACAGACAACAATATCCTATGCAGATATATTTTTAATTTATTATGACACAGACGGCAATACACCCAGTAGGTTAAAGAAGTTTGCAGTCAATTCAATGATGGAAATGCTTAAAAAGTGAGCTATAAATAATATTGCTCTATCCATTTTTGTGCTTTATGTAGTAGTTGAGCTTGGAGTGAGTGCACTGTAATGAAATACTGTTGTATTCAGCATTCTGACATAAGGCACTACATAACTGTTCATCATGGCTATATTCAGACATACCCAGGACAGTGTCTAGTAGAACCAGGTACCATAAGATATTTGTTGACTTGTCAGCATTGACAAACTGTAACCACCATTTTGAGTTGATTTCTCGCTGCCATTGTCATGTCTCTGTGTGGTTTTCTGTTTTATTCAGCAAAAAGAGCTGTATCCTGCCCAACCTCTCACACACAAGTACAGAGAGGGAGATCAGTTTTCTGCATTGGGAAAAGCAAATATGCATAGACTAATGTATTAATCCTAGTACAAATTAGAAGCGGAAATTCTAAGATAAAAATTTAGCAACTCACGAAGACGGAGGCATATTTAGTCAGAATTTGTTAATGTGACAGCATGCAGTTTGTGTTGTATTAAAGCTGAAGCATAAAGTTGACTGTTCAAATTGGGAAGAGCAGTAACTAGATTGCTTATTGAGACATGAGGTCAGTCTTAAATGCTGACATGTTAATTAGGGGGGAAAGTTCAGATCTGAAATGAGCTTAACTCACAAAAGCAGTTGATAGAAGCATGAATAATTAAGTCCCTTGTTGGTAGCATGGATACACAATATTTAGAAGCTAAAGTCAGTGTAATTATGTTACATGTACAAGAGATATTTTTGAAGAATTTATTTAAGTAATGATCTCGTAATGTATTTAAAGTTTGGAAAGTAATGTGATCTGTTTGTTGTAACTCAAGTATTTCTTTTTGTCGGAGTTCAAATACATGAATAATTTGGAATCAAACTCTTTGATTTTTATGGCAGAAATGTTGGGTGCTTTCTTAAAATTCATCCTCTTGCAGCTGTTGTGGGAGAGATACTGTGAATTTTTTTCACTTTGGTATTTCAAAATAAAATGTAGGATTTGGTGTTTAAATGGTGCCGCAGAAAATATTTTTCCTTTGTCTTGCATGGTGAAATGTGATTCTAAAATTTGGTTTTCCTGAAATGTTCTGTCGTCTGCACTGACATGTCAGCCTAAATTTGTATTTAAGTTTGCATGATTGTCTGAGGTTTGCCTTCAGACATTTTAGGAAACGTACAGATTTTTGAAACACAAACTTTATTCTTTATGCCAGTAAATTGAGATGAATAGCTTTCCCAGAATATAAATGATCTTTAAAACACCTATAACATCCATATAACATCCATATTTAAAACATCCATTCAGTGGGTTATCAGAGTACAATTTAAAGACGCTGCTCAAAAGAAATTAAAGGAATACTTTGAAAACTCAGGGCAGCACGGTGGCGTGGTGGTTAGCACTGCTGCCTCACAGTTAGAATAACATCTAGAAGGTCTGGGTTCGATTCCTCTCTCTCGCTGTGAGGAGTTTGCATGTTCTCCCCGTGTCTGCATGGGTTTCCCCCAGGTACTCCGGTTTCCTCCCACAGTCCAAAGACATGCAGTTACTGGGGTTAGGTTAATTGGTCACTCTAAATTGCCCATAGGTGTGAGTGTGAATGGTTGTCTGTCTCTTTGTGTTGCCCTGTGACAGGCTGGTGACCTGTACAGGGCGTACCCTGCCTCTCGCCCTATGCCAGCTGGGATAGGCTCCAGCCCCCTCGTGACCCTGAACAGGAGAAGCAGAAGAGAATGGATGGATGGACTTTGAAAACATGTGCCTGTACATATCTGTACTGATATGGATGGGATAATGTATTATGAATGAAAACATACAGTGCATCACTGACCCACCACCAAACCAATCGTGCTGAACAATGTTACAGGCAGCATAATGCGCTCCATGACTTCTCCAAAACCTTTCATGTCTGTCACATGTGCTCAAGGTGAATCTGTGAGAGGCACAGGGCGCCAGTGGTAGACCTGCTACTCTGATATTCAATGGCAAATTCCAACTGGTTTCCACAGTGCCAGGCAGTGAACACAGGGCCCACTCTGGGATGTTAGGCTCTCATGCCACCCTCATGAAGTGTTTCTTATTGTTTGATCAGAGACGTTCACACCAGTGGCCTGCTGGAGGGTCATTTTGTAGGGCTATGGTAGTGCTCATCCTGTTCCTCCTTGCACAAAGGAACAGATACAGGTCCTGCTGATGAGTTAAGGACCTTCTATGGCCCTCTCCAGCTCTCCTAGAGTAAATATCTGTCTCATAGAATCTATCCCAGACTGTGCTGAGAGAGACAGAAAACCTTCTGGCAATACTACGTATTGATGTGCCATCCTAGAAGAGTTTCAACCGCTGTAGGGTCCAGGCATCGCCTCATGCTACCAGTAGTAACACTGACCCAAGTCAAATGTAAAACTAATGAAAAATAACAGAAAAGATGAGCAGGGAAAAAATGTCAGTGGCCTCCACCTGTAAAACCATTGCTATTCATTGTTGCACCTCTAGTGCACGTGTTGTTAATTTTATTAATAGCAAAGCAGCTGTAACTAACAACCCCCTCTGCTAACTGACCAAATCAATATCGCAGAAACTGAATTCACTTGATGCTAAACCCTGATTTAAAAATGTTCAAAAATCATATCTCCCCCAAAACATATTGGATTCAATATGGGGTGGCTGTAGCTCAGTAGGTAGAGCAGGTCACCTACTGATCAGAAGGTCAGTGGTTCAATTCCTGGCTACTGCACGCTGCATGTCAATGTATCCTTGGGCAAGATACTTAACCCCAAGTTGCTCTCCGACCGTTCTGTCGGAGTATGAATGTGAGTGAATGTTAAATAATTAAAGCACTTAGCTTAATTAATTAATCATGGAAGTGCTTGTATGAATGGGTGTGCATGGGTAAATGTAAAACGTGTTGTATAAGTGCTTTGAGTGCTCATATCTGAGTAGAAAAGCGCTATATAAGAACTAGTCCATTTACCATTCATCTGATCTTTGGTTCACAGTTGCGGAGGGCCAAGAACTAGAGCCAAACCAAACATCTGGAGGCTACTTGAATTTAACCCTTTGTTTATCACGGGCCCACCGGTGCAATTGCTCAGCTTTGAATTTTTCCTATAGAACAAATGGTCACATAATTATGGTAATTCAAAGTGAGTTTGATCATACATCTCAGCGGTTATACACTCGGTGTTAACCAGCTGTTCATGGCAAGTAAGGGCAGGTAATCGGTGTATTGGCGGCAGTCGCCCGCTGTTTAAGGGTTAAAATTGGAAACTCCATTTAACAGATATTTTTGACCATATTTCATATCTCATCTCATTCTCATTTGTTGCAATAAGAAGCATATTGCTATTGTGCATGGACATGAAACATTTGATCAGGATATGATCCAGATATGTGAATATATGTGACAACTTTTGGCCCTCTATTATTCTCGTATTATTACCCACCCAACAAATTGTGTATTTGCTTGTTATGAGAGATAAAGCTTTTACAAAAAATTAAAATGACCATAAAATGAAAGTTATTTTAGTTCAGTTCTTTACACCTTGGAATATTATGGGCACAGACAAAAGGACCTCAGTGATTCGGTGTTTGGAGACTGACTGACATGTTTATGAGACAGACAATGTTCAAATCAGCTAAAACGTCTGGCGGGAGTAGAGTTTGCTGTGAAGCCCTACAGCATCTTCCAAATAATAAAGTCCCAGGTCCAGATTTTTTTCTAGCAGAGTTTTCTAAAGAATTTTGGTCTGTGTTATCACCCACTTTTTTCAGAATGGTGACTCAAATTCAGAACACTCACACACTATCTCCAAACATGAACTCTGTTAACATTAGCCTGCTTTTTATACCAGGCAGTGGGCAATCCATCCAGCTGCTGCCCAATCTCACTCATAAATGAAGACCAAAAATAATTGGTAAAGTCCTTGCCAGAAGATTAGAGAAAATTGTTGAGAAGAGGTTCTCTGTGACATGCACACTCAGAAACATAGTGCTGCTCACCCTCTCCAGAGCAGCACCGTGTGGTCAGAGGGGAATGCTGGGGGCATACTCTCTGGAAGTCCTTAACAATCTCCTCTGTCTTCTTCACATCCAGAGAAAGATTGTTGTGGTTGCACCACAAGGCCAGGTGGCTCACCTCGCTCCTGTAGTTTGTCTCATCATTGTTGTTGATGAGACCCACTACTGTCGTGTCATCCACAAACTTGATGAAGACGTTGGAGCTGTGCATTGCCGTGCAGTCATGGGTCAAAAGTGTGAAGAGGAGGGGGTTCGCCACACATCCTTGGGGGGCCCTGTGCTCAGAGTGATGGTGCTGGATGTGTTGCTGACAGCTCGAACTGCTTGTGGTCTGCCTGTCAGGAGGTTCAGCAGCCAGTAGCAAAGGGAGGTGTTCAGCCCAAGCCGGTCCAGTTTAAGAATGAATAGTTGAGGGATGATTATGTTGAATGCTGAACTGAAGTTAAAGAACAGGATTCTGACATAGCAGTCTTTATTGTCCAGATGAGTGAGGACTGAGTGGAGAGCAATAGAAGTGGCTTCATCCGGACAGTAGTTATTAAAGCAGGTGGGTTACGACTTCTTTGGGACAGGGATGATGGTTTTGTGGCACGTTGGGACAACAGCCTGACTCAGCAGGGTGTTGAAGATGTCTGTGAGGACATCAGCGAGGTCCCCTGCACAGTCCATCAGCACACGACCTGGTATGTTGTCAGGACTGGGAGCTTTTGCGTGTGTTTATCCTGCTGAATTTTCTTCTCACGCTGTCTGGAGACAGCCTCAACACCTGCTCACCAGGAGGGGATGGGAACTTCTGAGCAGGCACGTTGTTGTGTGCCTCAGACAGGCAAGATTTAATTTAAATAAACTGATCTTAGAAATATCTATCTCTATACCCCTAAATTGTTATAAAAAATGTATGTTATTGTTATTGTTAATTGCAGTATCCTGACGTCACCCAAACTGCGCATTTTAGGTGATGTAAATGAATTAGATGTAAAAGTCAAAACATCACACACAGGCTCTGCTGGGTGTCAGGTGGTTCTCAGGCACCTGGGGCCTAAGCGCTGTGTTCTTGGCTTGTGCTGGGGCAGCCAGCTTCAGGTCAGGTGGGCTACTGGTTGCCTAGGGTCTCCCTCCTTCCTCTTCTGTGGTGTGCACACGCTTGCCATCGGGATGTGTGGCTTCAGGTTTTCATATATATATATATATATACTGTGTCTTGCTGGGGTGTACCACACCAGGCAAAACCCCAGGTGCAGGCTGTGCAGAGATGCCCCTGAGCCAATCCAGCACATAACAGCAGTGCGCAAGATGCTAGCAGGCAGGGCATACATGGAGCACCATAACCAAGTGGCCGGCATAGTATACAGGAACATCTGTGCCGAGTATGACCTGGAAGTCCCGAGGTCAAAATGGGACACGCCCCCAAGGGTGGTTGAGAACAACAGAGATAAGATCCTGTGGGACTTCCAGATACAGACAAACAAACTTGTGATGGCTAACCAACCGGACAAACAAAGAAAGAAGGTCGTGGTGATAGACGTTGCAATACCAAGAGACCGCAACATCAAGAAGAAGGAATATGAGAATCTGGATAAATACCAAGGGCTCAGAGAGGAGCTGGAAAGGATGTGGACGATGAAGGTAACAGTGATCCCCGTGGTAATCGGAACACTCTGGGCAGTGACCCCCAAACTGGGAGAGTGGATCCAGCAGATTCCTGGAACAATATCCGAGATCTCTGTCCAGAAAAGCGCAATACTGGGAACAGCTAAGATACTGTGCAGGACCCTCAAGCTCCCAGGCCTCTGGTAGAGGACCCGAGCTTGGGGGGCAAAATAGACCGCCTGTAGGGGCGAGCTGGGATTTTTTTTTTTTTTTCTGTGTGTTTCTATCTGTGCTCTGTCTTCTGATAGCTGTCTTTTCTTCCTGCCTGTCAGATCTGGCAGTGTCATATTGCACATGCACTTGTGTGGATAGTAAAAGAAATGAATGAATAAATCAAATAAAAAAGATGAAAATAGAATATTTTGCAGAATGACCTAATCTTAGCCATCCAGCTGCTTCCTTAAGGGGTCACCACAGGATCGACATGTTTGATTTTGGCACCGATTTTTTTTGCCTGGTGTTGTAAGACACCAGCTCTGTTCAATGATAGTCATTCACAGTCGACATAGATGGCCTCTTTTACTCCACTTTCAAACCATTTGTCTTGCCAAATCAAATCTTCCCAAAATATGACCATTGGCATCTTCAAAAGAGTGTCTTTTATCCTTTATGTGCAGATCTACAGCTGAGTCTGTCCTGTCGAGGTGTCTCTTCTATGTTGCGCTATGTGTTGTGGAGTGGCTGTTTGGTTTCTCCAATGCAGAAGTCCAAGCACTCCTGTCTGCACCTCACAGCCGCATAAGTGATGACAGTGTTGTTCCGTTTGTCTTAGAGAATGACAAACAGAACAACATTGTGATCCCTTATATAACAGATTTGTCAGAGTAACATCCTAATGTGCTTCAGACACAGCCAGACCCAAAGACAAAAACTGATTCATCCCAACGACAAAACTCCCAAACACTAGCTAAGCAACATAGTGTATGCTGTGGACTCCCCATCTTTTGGTTTTTAGAACTGGCTAAGAGGTGAACTGTCTTCAAAAAATTATAGAAGTCCAGTCACCTTTATTTTCAAGCGCTTGAGTCCACTCTGTCAAGCATCTCTCCTGAGCTCTGTATCATTTTACAAAAGGCATTTTTACCCCTTCTTCTTGATTTCTCATTTGCTTTTTCCCTTTGGAATGCTGTCTTAAAGGAGCCGGTTTCTGTTTTCACCATCATTTGTTTTCAGTAGGACTGAGTCAAACCTTACACTGAGCTGAGGTGACCTAATAGTGGCTGTGATATGCTTCTGTCTTACTTTACCAAACATAGGGTGCTATCATTGTACAGATCACTGGTAGCATTACATGATAAAACAATGGCATCACTCTGTGGGCCAGCAAGTCCTCACATAGTAGGAATAATAGCAACTTTGTTGGGAGTTTGTACAGATCTGGATGCTTTCTAAAAATACCAAAATGTTTCTTCCCTGCCCACCTGCTATGGCAACTACATTTTGTATATATTCTCTATGAGGTAAGTGTCCAATTATAAATTCAAAATCATTAGTCATATATTCTTAAAAGGTTTCTTAATGTAATATGAGAAAGGTATACAAGACAAACTTAATATTTTTTGTATTTTTTCTTTCTTTTTTTTGCAGTGATGAACTTGCAGAAAGTTATCACCACCTTCAACTCCATCGTTTAACTCTTTTGGCTCCTAGTTTTGATTTAGTTAGCTTCAGATGTTGCTTCTCATTCTTCTTTCCGTTCCAAGAACCCAACACAATATAAGTCAATGACTAGGGCAGAGAACTTGTCTTGTTTATTTTCGGGCTCCTTTGAGGGCAAGCTGCCTGATGTAAAATTGAGGCATGCTCAAATATACTGCCATAACCCAGCCATGGTGGGGAAGGGGGCCTAATGCCAGTCCCAATCCCAGATACAGTAAATGAGGAGGGCTGTCTCAAAAACAGCATCCAAGATCAAATCTTTGCCAAATCAAACACGTGGATAATTAATAACATTTCCACACCGGATTGGTTCAGGCCTGGTTAACGATCAGTGCCAGTGGTAACTGTTGGCCGAAGACTAAAGAGGAGGTGAGGAGGAAGACATGTTCAGAAGCAGTGAGAGAAAAGAGAAGTGTGGAGGTGACAGTAGGGACATTAAATGTAGGGACTATGACTGATAAAGGGAGACAGCTGACTCATATGTTAGTGATTTTGTGGATGCTTGCTTTATTTATAAAGTTTTAAATGGACTTGCTCCCCCTCCTTTAATGTATTTTATAAGCAAAAAACAAGCAATACAATAAACACAAGAGCACTGACCAGAGGCGATTGTAATGTACAGCGACGCAGGACAAAATTTGGCCAAATGGTGGTGTTAATTAGAGGCACACAGTTGTGGAACACACTGCCAGCTTATATCAGGAACTGCAGCACCTACTCTAGTTTTAAAAACTCTTTGAAACATTGGCTGAAAACTAACTGGAGGTGCACTCATATGTAGATTACTTTATTTTGTTAGGGTGTCCTATCTTTACTGTAATTTTATGTTGTTTGTGTTATGTGTTATATAGGTGATGTTTGTATTATTTTCTGCTCTTTATCTCGTTGGATGTTTTTTGGTCTTAGGACAACGGATGAAAATTAGCTTTTGTGCTAACTCCGGCATATTTACACTGATGCTTATTGCAGACATGTTGATTAATGTGCATTGTCCTAAATTAAATAAATGAATTTAAAAAAAAGAAGGAAGGCAGATATATTATGTGTGTGAGACCAGGTGGAAGAGAATCAAGGCCAGGGGTATTGAAGGTAGATTCAAACTGTGCTACCATGGTGCAGATAGGAAGCAAAATGGAGTAGGGATAATCCTGAAGGAAGAGTATTTGAATAGTATAGCCGAGGTGAAGCGTGTGTCAAACAGAATATTGATTTTCAAGCTGGAAATCAAAGGGATGATGCTGAACATTGTTTGTGCATATGCCCCACAAGTTTGATGTCACGAGAGGAAGAGGAAGTAAAAAGTGTTCCCAGGGGGAGAGACTGATGATTGGCAACTGGACTTCAATGGACATGTAGTTTAAGGGAACAGAGGTGGTGATGGAAATGGCTGTGGTGAACACAGAGGAAGGTAAGGGTGATATGCTATAGAAGAGTGGAGAAAAATGCACATAGATGGACTATATCTTGTGTTGAAGGTGCAATCTGAAAGAGGCAGGAGACTGCAAGGTGACTCAGGGGAGCGAATGTTGTAGCTAGGAAGCATCAAATGGTAGTCTGTAGAATGACTTTAGAAATGAAGAAGAGGAAACAAGTGAAGGCAGAACCAAGGATCAAATGGTGGAAGCTGAAGAAGTAAGAAGGTGCCTGCAACATCCTTCAGCATGACCAGTTTGGCAGTAGGTCAGTAATGGTGTGGGATGGCATTTCTTTAGAGGGCCGCACAGCCCTCCATGTACCGAGGTGAGATCCTCAGACCCCTTGTGAGACCATATGCTGGTGCGGCTGGCCCTGGGTTCCTCCTAATGCAGGACAATGCTAGACCTCATGTGGCTGGAGTGTGTCAGCAGTTCCTGCAAGATGAAGGCATTGAAGCTATGGACTGGCCCGCTCGTTCCCCAGACCTGAATCTGATTGAGCACATCTGGGACATCATGTCTTGCTCCATCCATCAATGTCATGTTGCACAACAGACTGTCCAGGAGTTGGCGGATGCTTTGGTCCAAGTCTGGGAGGAGATCCCTCAGGAGACCATCCGCCACCTCATCAGGAGCATGCCCAGGCGTTGTAGGGAGGTCATACAGGCACGTGGAGGCCACACACAATACTGAGCCTCATTTTGACTTGTTTTAAGGACATTACATCAAAGTTGGATCAGCCTGTAGTGTGTTTTTCCACTTTAATTTTGTGTGTGACTCCAAATCCAGGCCTCCATTGGTTAATAAATTTGATTTCCATTGATGATTTTTGTGTGATTTTGTTGTCAGCACATTCAACTTTGTACAGAACAAAGTATTCAATGAGAATATTTCATTCATTCAAATCTAGGATGTGTTATTTGAGTGTTCCCTTTATTTTTTCGAGCAGTGTATATAGCACAAAGGGCAAATCTCTGGGACTTGCAATTGTACAAACTTGGCAGCTTTGCTGACAGTCATGAGTGTTACGGTCCCTGACTTAACGGCTCAAAAGGAACCCAACATATAACATGCCACAAGCAGCTGCCACTCAAGTTTTTAATAATGAAAACATGGTTACTCAAACAGAAGAAACAGAAAGAGAAGAGATGGCAGCCCCAGCTAAAACAAACAGAAAAAGGAAGGAGACCAATAACCAACCACACAACAGGTCATCGGATTCAGGCTTCTCCCCTAAACTGATTCATAAACTAAACCAAAACCAAAAACTGGTAACTCCTCCTCAACCTGCATACAACAAACAGCTTTGAGCAACAGATGGGTGATGTTGATGGAGATCTGGTAGGATGAGTAGGGAAATGACAGGACGCCGGTTGCCGAACCCATGGTGCCGCCTTCTCCGGGTTTTTATCGTGCTGCGATTCACCAGCAACCAATCAGCACTGGGGAGAAACCAGAGAAGCGAGAGAGCAGGTTAATGAGGATGACAGAAAAAAATGGTGATGCCTGGCCCAACACTGTGAGGTCATGCGTAATGATGAGAAACAACCATGTTTCTCCTCTCCACTCTCACACATGGTGAAACACCTCTCTACACTCAGCCAGCAAACATTTGAATGATACAGCACATGTTCTGTCACACATTCTTCCAGTAACTGGATGAACTAGCAATGAATAAGCCCTCATGCTTGGATAAAATTAATGAGTTTCACCACGGGTTTTGCTACACGATCAAGATGCATCACAGATTTACAAAGGATTCCTAGTGAATGATGAAGTGCAGAAGGATCAAATCTGAGCTTTGGTTATACTTCCTTAAGCGGTCCTGAATTTTCCACAGAATTCCACCAAGAATATTGTCATGATGGAACTCACCATACCTTGGGAGGAACATATGGTTAGAGGCCCATGAGAGGAAGATCAGCACGTATCAGGGACTTGTTGAGGAGTGTAGGAACTGTGGTTGGCTGACACACTTCCAGGCTGTTGAGGTTGGCTGCCGAGGTTTTGTGGGTCATTCCCTCTGCAAAGCCCTGACATTGCTGGGTGTGACAGGAGCAGCAAAAAGGGGAGCCATATGTTCCATTACTGAAGCTGCAGAGAAAGCCACAAGGTGGCTTTGGATTAAGAGGGGAGACCCTTGGCTTGTTGCTGCTGGGAGGCAAGCTGGGACTTGATCACCCCACCTGGGTCACCTGGAAGAGCTTTTGATACTGTTGACCATAACATTTTATTACAGAGATTAGAGCATACTATAGGTATTAAAGGTACTGCACTGCAGTGGTTTGAATCATATTTATCTAATAGATTCCAATTTGTTCATGTAAATGGGGAGTCTTCTTCACACACTAAGGTTAATTATGGAGTTCCACAGGGTTCTGTGCTAGGACCAATTCTATTTATATTACACATGCTTCCCTTAGGCAGTATTATTAGAAAGCACTGCATCAATTTTCATTGTTATGCAGATGATACTCAGCTTTACCTATCAATGAAGCCAGATGACACACATCAATTAGTTAAACTGCAGGAATGTCTTAAAGACATTAAGGCCTGGATGACCTCTAATTTCCTGCTTCTAAATTCAGATCAAACTGAAATTCTTGTTCTCGGCCCCACAAATCTTAGAAACATGGTGTCTAACCAGATACTTACTCTGGATGGCATTACTTTGGCCTCCAGTAACACTGTGAGAAATCTTGGAGTCATTTTTGACCAGGATATGTCCTTCAATGCACGTATTAAACAAATATGTAGGACCGCTTTTTTGCATTTGTGCAATATTTCTAACGTTAGAAACATCCTTTCTCAGAGTGATGCTAAAAAGCTAATTCATGCATTTATTACTTCTAGGGTGGACTATTGTACTTCATTATTATCAGGCTGTCCTAAAAGCTCCCTGAAAAGCCTTCAGCTGATCCAAAATGCTGCAGCTAGAGTACTGACAGGGACTAGAAAGAGAGAGCAGATTTCTCCCATATTGGCTTCTCTTCATTGGCTCCCTGTTAAATCTAGAATAGAATTTAAAATCCTTCTCCTCACATACAAGGTCTTGAATAATCAGGCACCATCTTATCTCAAAGACCTCATAGTACCATATCACCCCCAACAGAGCACTTCTCTCTCAGACTACTGGCTTACTTGTGGTTCCTAGGATACTTAAGAGTAGAATGGGAGGCAGAGCCTTCAGCTTTCAGGCCCCTCTTCTGTGGAACCAGCTCCCAGCTTGGATTCAGGAGACAGACACCCTCTCTATTTTTAAGATTAGGCTTAAAACTTTCCTTTATGATCAAGCTTATAGTTAGGGCTGGATCAGGTGACCCTGAACCATCCCTTAGTTGTGCTGCTATAGGCCTAGGCTGCTGGGGGGGTTCCCATAATGCACTGTTTCTTTTCATTCACCTTATTTACTTTGTTTATACTCCATTCCATATTTAATCATTATTGTTATATATCTCTGGCTCTCTTCCACAGCATGTCTTTTTTTCTCTCCCCTCAGCAGATGACCCCCCCTCCCTGAGCCTGGTTCTGCTGGAGGTTTCTTCCTGTTAAAAGGGAATTTTTCCTTCCCACTGTCACTAAGTGCTGCTCATAGGGGGTCATTTTGACTGTTGGGTTTTCTCTGTATTATTGTAGGGTCTTTACCCACAATACTTGAGGCGACTGTTTGTTGTGATTTGGTGCTATATAAATAAAATTGAATTGAATTGAATTGAACTGAATGTGAATATATTACATAATGGCCACACAGGCATTAAGATGAAGATGAAACCACAAAGGTCTGATTTATTACTATCATTTAATTCAATTCAATTCAATTTTATTTATATAGTGCCAAATTACAACAGTCGCCTCAAGGTGCTTTGTATTGTAAGGTAAAGACCCTGCAATAATTAATTAATTTTACTTTGCATGGATGTTCTGAATTGCTCTGACTCCATTAAAAACTAGCTTCCCTTAAAAATACTGTTAAGTAAATGATTCAAAATCATTTCAGTTCAGGCACACTAATGTTTGCACATTATTGTTACACAATTAATGAAACGCATTGGTTCTCCAGGAAATGAGATGGCATTCCAGGAGCTGCCATTGGCTCGTTTCCATTTGGCTCACTCAAGGGACTCTTTATATTATTGCTAGGTCCAGGAGACAAGCAGCTATCAGGGGTCAGCCTTGTGATGTTTGCCCACCTTGTGTCAAACTCTGAGAAAACAAAGAACCTCTTTTTGGTGGCCTCCAGGCCCTTGTTACCATAACCAGCTGTTTGCTGCACCATTTTATCAAGACTTCATTTTGTGATGAAAGCAGTTCACCTGATGCAGAGGCCACTAAGACAGAACAGAGTGAGCGAGAGGCCGATGCAGAATTTCCCACATTCTAGCATCCCAACCCCCACTTTATCCAACTCCCCTCTAAAATTACATACTTGAATTCTGTCTTACTTTCTTTATTTTATGGATATATCTTTTTTCTCTTTCAGAAAATTAGTAGAATGCCTCTTTATATTTTCCATTTGATTTGTTCAGATATATAAATAAGTAAGAAAAAAACATACATTCTTATTCTTGAAGTCTCTGGAGCTCTAATGGAAGAATGTACACCACACTTGCAAAAAACAAAAACAAAAATTCCATAATTTAGTGTTTTGATGATGGTGGTGGAGAGTCAGTCCAAAATCTCCCATTGGTGTTAAGCTGGGTTGAGATCAGGCAACTGTGAAGGCCATATAATTCACATAATTTTCAACATCATCAAAACATTTTGTGAGCCTTCATCCTCTATGGATTGTCATAATGGAAGAGACCACTCCCATCAGATTGTTCACCTTTATCCTTTTCATAGGATAAAGGTGAACACTCAAAGGTACTTTGCATTGTTTTACAGTCTCCAAAGCATTCAACCTCCTGTCTTTTTGTTTGTGCCACTGTCTCCAAACCATACATCATAGCAGGTCTCACTGCAGTATTGTAAATCTCCCCTTTCACTCCTACTGCATTTCTTCTGTCATAAACTACCCTGATACTCATCGCCACCCCGCCCCACCCTGCCGGTATTCTCTTGTTTGCTTCTCTTGTGCAGTGTCCATTATTTTGGATGGTTGACCCCAGGTATTTAAACTCATGCACCTTTACAACCTCTACTCCTTGCATCTTCACTGTTACATCTTTCTACTGGTCATTCATACAGCCCATGGTTGAACCTAGAACAAGCACTCTGTGGAAAAGTAAAAATCTCAGATCTACCTTTCATTACTTCCAGTATTAAACATCATAATTGCTTTAAAACTCTTAACATAAATATAGATGTTTCAGTTTCTCTCCCTATTGCAAAATGGGAGCGTGATCTCTTCATTAATCCAGATCAAAACTTTTTTTTTTTTTTTAAGTTTTTGGCCACAGCAGCTTTATTTGCAGTGTAGACACACAGAAATGGGGAAGACACACAGGCAAATCATTGACACGCCAGGACTCAAACCCATGCCGCCCACACCACAAAGCAGCATATAGATGTGGTCACCTGCTCCACCACTGAGCTACCTGGGTGATCAAAACTTCTGGACACAAAGTTGTTTGAAAACTTTCAAGATGACAAAAATCTAAACTTACAACTTATACAATATAAAATTCTTCATAGAACACACTATACAGCATGGAACACCAACTGGCGGCCCATGAGCCACATCCAGCCCGCCCCACCCCATCCCAAATAGTACAGCCTGTAAGACCAGACTGACCTACCTGTGCACTGCCTGGATTGATTACAAGAAAGCCTATGACTCGATGCCTCACACATGGATCCTGGAATACCTAGAGCTGTACAAGATCAACAGGACCCTAAGAGCCTTCATCAGGAACTCAATGGGGACATGGAGAACAACACCAGAGGCCAACTTCAAGCCTATTGCACAAGTCACCATCAAGTACAGGATTTACCAAGGAGATGCTCTGTCCCCACTGCTGTTCTGTGTAGAGTAGACCGGAACACCCTCAGCCAGATCATTAACCAGAGACTGTGCACTAAGCAGAAGGAAGGAGGCCAAACACTAGTGAGTATCGGAACCACTACCCTGGATGAAACAACAAAGATCCATGAGAACATCAGGAAGATGGCCACAAATGATCATGTGCTTGGCAAATATCTCAGGCAGCAGAAACCCAAGAAAGAAGAGGAGAAAGAACAGGAACCATCATGGAAGGACAGACCCCTGCACGACATGTACCACCGGCAGTGGAAGGTAGCAGGCCAAGGACTAGAGAGTGTCAGAACCACTCACTAGGCAGTATAAAGGGAAGCCAGCTATCAGAGCTGCAGAAAGGTGTGATGAAGAAAGGGGTGCCAACAAACTGTCAATACCTGAGGCCTTAGAAACTGCCAAGCAAAGACTCACAGCTTTGGCTAACCGGTCAAAGAAGTACACCAAAGATATAGAAGGCAGGAGAAAGTTCCTTATCAGGCATGGGGGGTGTTATCCCAAATCTAGCACCTCAGACTGTATGTTAAACAGAGGGAAGGAGGCTGAGAACTAGTGCGTGTCAGAACCACTGTCCTGGATGAAACGATAATCCATGAGTACATCAGGAAGATGGCCACAAATGATCACATTCATAGTGAATATATCAGGCTGCAGAAACCCAAGAAAAATCCCACCAATGGCTGGACAAAGTTGGGCTGAAAGATAGTACAGAGGCACTAATCACGGCAGCACAGGAACAAGCTCTAAGTACAAGACATGCAATACAGAGGAACATCTGTGCTGAGTATGGTCTGGAAGTTCTGAGGTCAAAATGAGATACACCCCCAAGGGTGGTTGAGAATGACCGAGTTAAGATCCTGTGATACAAACAGACAAACTGGTAATGACATGATCCTGGGCCGTTGGCCCAGTGTGTTAGTTTCTTTTGTGTAGTTCTGTTTTTGTAGTATTTTTCAGGTTTTGTTTCTTAGTTTTTCTCACTGTTTAGGTTCTCAGTTTATTGTAGTTTTGTATTCCAGCTTTGGGTTTAGTTATTGCTTTTCATTCTGTTTTCCTTGGTTGTTGTCTTCCTGTGTCTCTGTGTTCCTGTGTTTGTTTCTCCCTGTGTTCTTGTATTTTGTGTTTTGTATTTTTCGAGCCTCCTGCAATAAAGCAGTCTGAGTTTTAGATCTGTCTCACATCCTGCATTTGGGTCCACCCCTTCCTGCCACACAGCCATACATGACCGGTACAGGCTAACCAATCAGACATAGCAGTGGTGGAAAAGCAGAGGAAGAAGGCCGTAGTGATTGATGTAGCAATACCAAAAATGTCAACCTCAGGAAGAAGGAACATGAGAAGAGGTATGTGGAAGGTGAAGGTAACAGTAATCCCCGTGGTAAGATCTCTGTCCAGAAGAGCACAGTCATGGGAACAGCTAAGATACTATGCAGGAACCCCCAAACTCCCAGGTCTCTGGTAGAAGACCTGAGCTTGGAGAACAATGACCACTAACAGGGCAAGTGGGGAATTTAGTATATACTATACCAGTTAAAAGTTTGGAAACTTCCACCCCTTCATTTCAATGGGTGAGTGTGTCCAGACTTTTGACTGGTATTGTAAATTCCCAAATATGTAGGAATATACAATTTTTGCATCACATACTAAATACCTGGATCTTGAAAAATGTTATTCTACAAATAGTATTTTTTTTTTCTTTTTTCTTTTTCAATATCAGATCAGAGTCATACTTAAAGGGGGTGTTTTGTTAGCAGTAATTTGATTTAAAATAATTTATAGCAATTAGTCCTATTGAACCTCCACTCATATGTATTAGTTGAAGAACTGTCCAACTAAGTAAAGACAACAGGCATCAGTAAGAATATTATTATTAAGACATGAAAGCCAATAAGGTGTCAAGAGGATCATCTAGAGGATCCAAAAGCACCGAACAAGAAGCAGTAGAGTAACCAGCCTCCTCCTGGGCCAGTGTTTTTTGTTTTCTTTTGTATTGATCCTCAGTTTGTTATTTCTAGTTCCTTGTGTTTCCATGTGTCAGGTCTGTGTGTTTGTTCCCCTGTCTGACTTCCTGTTTTATTTTGATAGTCATCTGGTCCCTGTCTGTCATGTTCAGTTTTGCTTCCCCTTGTCTCGTCTGTGTGATTTGGTTCACCTGTGTTCCCTCCTGTTTCCACTTCCCTCATTAGCCCTCCTGGGTATGTTAGTCCTGTGTTCTCTATGTCATGTCGTCGTCATTGTCTTTTGATTCCCCTGTTGTGTGCATCCTGTTTTTGCCCTTTGGAATTCCAGTCAAGTGGTTTTTTGTCATCCTGAATTTGCTGCTGGTTCTGTCCAGCCTTGTCCTCTGTTTTTCACTCACCAATAAAGCTGAGTTTATATTTTACCTCCGTCTGGTGTATTCCGCTTTGGGGTCCTCTTCCTGCCTGCCACACAGCCGGTCCTTGACAGCAGTGACATTTCCATTGTACTGGCTGGACTACAAATAAACACAAGAGCTTGCTGAAGATGGCCCAAAGCAGGCTGAATAGATAATATGTATGAAAGAAGAAAGATTGAACATAATGTTGAAGAAGAAATGTTCTTTTCCTGTAGCACTTTAAACCTTAACTGTGTGCATCCATATATGGTAAAGGCACTAAAAAGGGAAAGTAAACTGAAAAAAATAGCATGGCAGTTTCAAGTGGCAAATGTTGAAATCAGCCTGGGTTTTCTGATTTGAATGGCTTTACTGACCAGCTATTGAAAGTTTATTTTTAGCACCAGTGCCTCACATGTGACTGTTTAAATGACAGAAGGTTTCTATCGTCTTCAATTCTCATCTTTGTTCACATAAAGAGCTCTTGATGTTTTCTTCCCTCTGCTTCTTTAGTTAATACTAATTGCTCTCGTTGCAGTTGTTATTAGCTGTTTCCATGCATTTCTTTACATGGTTATTGTTCCATTATTATCAAGCTTCCAGACTTTTTAGAGTAGTGCATCACAGTCTTTTATTTCTTCAGTTGATTTACCTGAGGAATTTACAGAAAACAGACTCTCGTATGACCTATTTGTCATTTTTTTAGCAAAGAGTTGAATTCGAGTTATGAGCTCATAAGTCAATCAAATTGTTGTTCAAATAATGCAGTTACAGTTAGAAATCTTAGAAGTGGCTGGCACTCTACTCTCCAGGGGGTGAAGCAAGGAGACGTGTTCCTTATCCTTCACTAAGCCATTTCATGCAAATGAGTTAGTGTAAGAAAACAAGCAGGTCAAACCAATTATACAGCGCTGTGATAACGTATTTGTCCCCTTCTTATTTTTTTGCATATTTGTCATACTGACATTTCAGTCCATCAAACAAATTATTAGACAAAGGAAACCCAAGTAATGCAAAATGCAGTTTTTAACTGATGATTTCATTTGTCAAAGGAAAAAAGCTATCTAAACCTACCTGGTAACCTACCCCCTAAAGCAGATAACTGGTTGTTCTACCCTCGGCAGCAAGAACTGCAGTCAAGCATTTGCCGTAACTGGCAAGGAATCATACACATCACTACGGAGACATTTTAGCCCACTATGTAGAACTATGCTACTTTATTTTTTCCTTTCCTCTAAAACTGCCATTTGAAATTGTTTCTGTGATCTATCCTAACTATCTGTCTATCCTGTGTCCAGACAGAATGTGTACTTTTTCTGAATTCTCTCATGCATCCCTGAATAACAGAGAACAGGCAAGTTATCCTAGAAGCTGGGACTAGCTCACAGAACTCCTTGGAGTTTTGGCACAATAGAGCGTATTGATTCAACATGTGTTTGAAACAGTTACATTGGAGCTGTGTACTTTGTGTAGTCTTTGAGAATTCCTCTGCAACAAGAGAACAGGTGATATGTCCTCTGTGGCACTGCCATTAAAGCATTGCTTTTCTGAGTGAAGAAACACACCCCCAGGTGTGTGTGGGTTCACAGTATTACTCATTTTGTGGGGACCTAAACCTGTTTACACAGACATGTCTTCTGTTATTGTGCAATGACCACGCTTAAAGTTGGCTGGTGTCA